>NC_069502.1:172470084-172770084 GCF_027579735.1 Bombina bombina | reverse complement strand
CAATTTGAGGAAGGCTTCCAATTGGAAGCAGATTCCTTAGGGGAAGGATTGAGTTTTTGTTCCTTATTCTGATGAAAGGAACGAAAACAATTAGAAGCCTTAGATTTACCCTTAGGTTTTTTATCCTGAGGCAAAAAAACTCCTTTTCCCCCAGTGATAGTTGAAATAATAGAATCCAACTGAGAACCAAATAAATTATTACCTTGGAAAGAAAGAGATAGTAATATAGATTTAGATATCATATCAGCATTCCAGGATTTAAGCCACAAAGCTCTTCTAGCTAAAACAGCTAAAGACATGGATCTAACATCAATTTTGATAATATCAAAAATGGCATCACAAATAAAATGATTAGCATGTTGCAGTAAGCGAACAACGCTAGATATGTCAGAATCCAATTCGTGTTGCGAATTCTCCAACCAGAAAGTTGATGCAGCCGCAACATCAGCCAAAGAAATAGCAGGTCTGAGAAGATGACCTGAATATAAATAGGCCTTCCTTAGATAAGATTCAAGCTTCCTATCTAAAGGATCCTTAAAGGAAGTGCTATCTTCCATAGGAATAGTGGTACATTTAGCAAGAGTAGAAATTGCCCCATCAACTTTGGGGATTTTTTTCCAAAACTCTATAGATTTTGCTGGTAAAGGAATAAAAGAAGTACCTGGCTTATTCCATTCCCTAGAAATCATATCAGAAATAGCCTCAGGAATGGGAAAAACCCCTGGGGAAACCACAGGAGGTTTAAAAACAGCATTTAAACGTTTATTAGACTGAACGTCAATAGGACTGGTTACCTCAATATCCAAAGTAATTAACGCTTCTTTTAATAAAGAATGCATATACTCTATTTTAAATAAATAAGTAGATTTGTCAGTGTCAATGTCTGAGGAAGGATCTTCTGTTTCAGATAGATCCTCATCAGAAGAGGATAAATTATTATGTTGTTGGTCATTTGAAATTTCATCAGTTAAATGAGAAGTTTTAAAAGACCTTTTACGTTTATTAGAAGGTGGAAATGCAGACAAAGCCTTCATAATAGAATCAGAAACAAATTCTTTAAAATTTACAGGTATATCATGCACATTAGAAGTTGAAGGAACTGCAACTGGCAATGTACTATTACTGATGGAAACACTAGCTGCATGTAAAAGTTTATCATGACAACTTTTACAAATGACATTCGGTGGAATAATTTATACAATTTTACAACAAATGCACTTAGCTTTGGTAGAACCGATGTCAGGCAGAAATGTTCCAGGAGAAACTTCTGAGAGAGGATCAGAATGGGACATCTTGCACAATGTAAGAGAAAAAACAACATATAAAGCAAAATTATCTATTTCCTTATATGACAGTTTCAGGAATGGGAAAAAATGCAATAGCATAGGCCTCTGAAAGCAAAAAGCAATAGGCAAACAAACAAGGGGTATTGAAATAATGAAAAAAGTTTGGCACCAAGTATGACACACAATGTAACGTAAACTCTTTTTTGGCGCCAAAAATGAACGGAAATGACACACTTGCATCACTAATGACGCTGCTGTGTGAAAGGTCTCGGCGTCACGTATGAATACCCGCCGAATACCCGCAATTGCAAGAAGTAGTCAATTAAAAAAAGACTAAACCCCAGGTAAGAAATAAATTTCTTAAAAATGTTTACATTCCCAAATATGAAACTGACAGTCTGCAGAAGGAAATACATGAACCTGACTCATGGCAAATATAAGTACAATACATATATTTAGAACTTTATATAAATGCATAAAGTGCCAAACCATAGCTGAGAGTGTCTTAAGTAATGAAAACATACTTACCAAAAGACACCCATCCACATATAGCAGATAGCCAAACCAGTACTAAAACAGTTATTAGTAGAGGTAATGGTAAATTGAGAGTATATCGTCGATCTGAAAAGGGAGGTAGGAGATGAATCTCTACGACCGATAACAGAGAACCTATGAAATAGACCCCCATTAGGGAAATCATCGTATTCAAATAAGTGATACTCCCTTCACGTCCCTCTGACATTCGCTGTACTCTGAGAGGAATCGGGCTTCAACAATGCTGAGAAGCGCATATCAACGTAGAAATCTTAGCACAAACTTACTTCACCACCTCCATAGGAGGCAAAGTTTGTAAAACTGAATTGTTGGTGTGGTGAGGGGTGTATTTATGGGCATTTTGAGGTTTGGGAAACTTTGCCCCTCCTGGTAGGATTGTATATCCCATATGTCATTAGCTCATGGACTCTTGCCAATTACATGAAAGAAATATCATTCTTTGACAGCCAAAAATCTGTTCCAGTGTCGTCATCAGTGATGGGTTGTTGCAAAAGCTTTTCCTCCCTATATTTTCTGATCTGCTGCTCTATGCTGTTTGGGGAGGTCCTCTGCCTGGGTCTTCTGCGGCTGCGGCATTTTGAGAGAAACCGAAGACTTGGTGCTTTGATGTGGATGGTGGGACTTCTTCCTTTGATTTCTCAATATTCTCCTCTTGCAACTGCAAGTGCATCATCTTCTTCAGACAGATCGTCATCTTGTGTGTTGGGCAATGTGTATTTTCTTATCACATACTCCTCTGCCAGTTTATGCAGTTCCTGAATATTATCATCAGCCACATCAACAAGGGTTTCACAGACAGTAGGGTTGACAAAAGAAGCAGCAGCTGGAAGTGGGGAGAACCTTTCATCTGATGTACTTGACCAGTGTGTTGGGCAGCCATTTAAAACAATAAGGCCACACTGCTCCAATGTCTTCTGTGTTGCAACGGAAGACTAGCAGGAGAGTTTCACTACTGACCTTGCTTTATCAAGGATTCTCTTAACACTTGCCTCCTTCTGCGCCATGTGGACCACAAGTTGTAAGGTATGCACCACACACGGTGTCCGGTCCATGTCGATCTGTTGGTACCTAACAAGAGGACAGAGCACAGCCAAATAAGCATAAAGTATAAAAAAGCTTTCCATTCAGTTTTTGTAACCCTCAATATCTTAATGATGGGAATACTTTACACAAGATTACATTACAACTCTGGCATGGGTGACACCAACCCGGACCCCCCCTTAAGCTGATCAAGCATTATCCTTTAATGGATGAAGTGTTTTAGGAATGGGACAAAATGATTCAACAGGGGAACAATTTTTCCACCCCTAGTTCGCCTCTATCACCTATATGAGAAAACCCAGACATAGGAATAGAGAGTGAACCAAATGCATCTTGCCACCCGTACCCCCTGACAGACACGGCTATAATTAACATTTTTCCTCAAGAGAAAATCATGCCACAAACAGAATTAATCGAATGGGACAGTCAGATGGTCAATTCATGGTTCGCACAGCACAATTCACCCACTATTACACAAGACACAAAGACAAAACTTAACTTTGAGGTCTTGTGTACAGCCAATCAGACCCCTGGTCACCTAATATCCTTACTATACAAACTCCTGATCGTGAAAAATTACTCATCTCTTCCATCATATACGCATGCATGACACAGGGACGTGGGACAGGAGCTGGAGTCCACAGACTGGCTAAAAAATTCCGAAAGCAAAGAAAACATCAGTATCAGCAAAGATACAAGAAATGCATTATACTTTTCTAAGTAGGTGGTACCTGACCCCCAATAGATTAAAAAAAATGTACCCAAATGTTGACGGGGGATGCTGGAGAGGTTGTGGTGAGGAAGGCACTATCATGCACATCTGGTGGTCTTGCCCACACAAACGTTCTTTCTGGGATGACGTGTACTCAGAAATGAGTAAAGCTCGAGTTAGGTGTTATTGCAATTTTTAATCTATTGGGCTTTACCCAAGGTGGTTGGCGAGGCTGAACACCTTCTACTCCTCCTTATGCTCAACAGTACAAAGGGTCTTATACCCAAATACTGGAAGACACAAAACACCCCGAGCGTTGGGGAGTGGAGGGCCAGGGTTGGAGACCTGCTACAACTGGAGACTGAAAAGGGTGACTCCTAGTGCAGATCAGTAAGTTATATTCAACCCACTAGCTGTTCCCAACAGGTGTATACTCACAAGGTGTAAAGCACACTATAGTGCAAGTGAAGCATGCTGGGTATATTGTAGTGGCCCAGCGCACATCAAGACCAAGGTTGTTCTCTGCTCCAAATTCTTTTTGGCAGTAAATGATGAAAAGGAGACTCCAGAATAAAAAAATTACTTTATAGAAAAAGTATTTAAAAACAATTTACAAATAAAATGAACAAATATCATCAGTACAACACACTACGCATTTCTCAGCGCTAACCACGCTGTTTCCTCAGGCAGGTAATACTGATATGTGACTGAAGTCTCCTATTTATGTATCCGTTAGCAGGGCCGGCGCTCCCACTAGGCAAGCTAGGCAGCTGCCTAGGGCGCACTGTCGCCTAGGGCGCAGCCGGCCACGACCCGGTTCCCCAAAAAAAGCTTAATTTTGCTGCTGCATCTCTGAGGGACTTCTAGCTCCCTGGGCCTCTCTGCTTTAGTGTAAAAACATAATTTATGTAAGAACTTACCTGATAAATTCATTTCTTTCATATTAGCAAGAGTCCATGAGCTAGTGACATATGGGATATACATTCCTACCAGGAGGGGCAAAGTTTCCCAAACCTTAAAATGCCTATAAATACACCCCTCACCACACCCACAAATCAGTTTAACGAATAGCCAAGAAGTGGGGTGATAAGAAAAAAGTGCGAAAGCATATAAAATAAGGAATTGGAATAATTGTGCTTTATACAAAAAAATCATAACCACCACAAAAAGGGTGGGCCTCATGGACTCTTGCTAATATGAAAGAAATGAATTTATCAGGTAAGTTCTTACATAAATTATGTTTTCTTTCATGTAATTAGCAAGAGTCCATGAGCTAGTGACGTATGGGATAATGACTACCCAAGATGTGGATCTTTCCACGCAAGAGTCACTAGAGAGGGAGGGATAAAATAAAGACAGCCAATTCCTGCTGAAAATAATCCACACCCAAAATAAAGTTTAATGAAAACATAAGCAGCAGATTCAAACTGAAACCGCTGCCTGAAGTACTTTTCTACCAAAAACTGCTTCAAAAGAAGAAAACACATCAAAATGGTAGAATTTAGTAAAAGTATGCAAAGAGGACCAAGTTGCTGCTTTGCAAATCTGATCAACCGAAGCTTCATTCCTAAACGCCCAGGAAGTAGAAACTGACCTAGTAGAATGAGCTGTAATCCTTTGAGGCGGAGTTTTACCCGACTCGACATAGGCATGATGAATTAAAGATTTCAACCAAGATGCCAAAGAAATGGCAGAAGCTTTCTGGCTTTTTCTAGAACCAGAAAAGATGAAAAATAGACTAGAAGTCTTTCGGAAATTCTTAGTAGCTTCAACATAATATTACAAAGCTCTAACAACATCCAAAGAATGCAATGATTTCTCCTTAGAATTCTTAGGATTAGGACATAATGAAGGAACCACAATTTCTCTACTAATGTTGTTAGAATACACAACCTTAGGAAAAAATTCAAAAGAAGTTCGCAACACCGCCTTATCCTGATAAAAAATCAGAAAAGGAGACTCACAAGAAAGAGCAGATAATTCAGAGACTCTTCTGGCAGAAGAGATGGCCAAAAGAAACAAAACTTTCCAAGAAAGAAGTTTAATGTCCAAATGAATGCATGGGTTCAAAAGGAGGAGCTAGAAGAGCCCCCAGAACCAAATTCAAACTCCAAGGAGGAGAAATTGACTGAATGACAGGTTTCATACGAACCAAGTCTTGTACAAAACAATGAATATCAGGAAGATTAGCAATCTTTCTGTGAAAAAGAACAGAAAGGGCAGAGATTTGTCCTGTCAAGGAACTTGCGGACAAACCTTTATCTAAACCATCCTGAAGAAACTGTAAAAAAATTCTTGGAATTCTAAAAGAATGCCAGGAAAAATGATGAGAAGACACTAAGAAATATAAGTCTTCCAGACTCTATAATATATATCTCTAGATACAGATTTACGAGCCTGTAACATAGTATTAATCACAGAGTCAGAGAAACCTCTTTGACCAAGAATCAAGCGTTCAATCTCCATACCCTTAAATTTAAAGATTTGAGATCCTGATGGAAAAAAAGGACCTTGCGACAGAAGGTCTGGTCTTAACGGAAGAGCCCACGGTTGGCAAGAGGCCATCCGAAAAAGAATCCGTCCATGCTGGAGCTACCAGTAAAACAAACGAGCATTCCTTCAGAATCTTGGAGATTACTCTTGGAAGAAGAACTAGAGGCGGAGAGATATAGGCAGGATGATACTTCCAAGGAAGTGATAATGCATTCACTGCCTCCGCCTGAGGATCCCGGGGTCTGAACAGATACCTGGGAAGTTACTTGTTTAGATGAGAAACCATCAGATCTATTTCTGGAAGTTCCCACATTTGAACAATCTGAAGAAATACCTCTGGGTGAAGAGACCATTCGCCCGGATACAACGTTTGACGACTGAGATAATCCGCTTCCTAATTGTCTATACCTGGGAAATGAACCGCAGAGATTAGACAGGAGTTGGATTCCGCCCAAACCAGAATTCGAGATACTTCTTTCATAGCCAGAGGACTGTGAGTCCCTCCTTGATGATTGATGTATGCCACAGTTGTGACATTGTCTGTCTGAAAACAAATGAACGACTCTCTCTTCAGAAGAGGCCAAGACTGAAGAGCTCTGAAAATTGCACGGAGTTCCAAAATATTGATCGGTAATCTCACCTCCTGAGATTCCCAAACCCCTTGTGCCGTCAGAGACCCCCACACAGCTCCCCAACCTGTAAGACTTGCATCTGTTGAAATTACAGTCCAGGTCGGAAGAACAAAAGAAGCCCCCTGAACTTAAACGATGGTGATCTGTCCACCACGTCAGAGAGTGTCGTACAATCGGTTTTAAAGATATTAATTGAGATATCTTTGTGTAATCCCTGCACCATTGGTTCAGCATACAGAGCTGAAGAGGTCGCATGTGAAAATGAGCAAGGAGATCGCGTCCGATGCAGCAGTCATAAGACCTAAAATGTCCATGCATAAGGCTACCAAAGGGAATGATTGTGACTAAAGGTTTTGACAAGATGATATCAATGTTAGACTTCTCTTGTCTGACAAAGACAGAGTCATAGACACTGAATCTACCTGGAAACCTAAAAAGATTACCCTTGTCTGAGGAATCAATGAACTTTTTGGTAAATTGATCCTCCAACCATGATCTTGAAGAAACAACACAAGTCGATTCGTATGAGATTCTGTTAAATGTGAAGACTGAGCAAGTACCAAGATATCGTCCAAATAAGGAAATACCAATACCCTGTTCTCTGAATACAGACAGAAGGGCACCAAGAACCTTTGTAAAAATTCTTGGAGCTGATGCTAAGCCAAACGGTAGAGCCACAAAACTGGTAATGCTTGTCTAAAAAAGAGAATCTCAGAAACTCAAAGTGATCTGGATGAATCGGAATATGCGGATATGCATCCTGTAAATCTATTGTAGACATATAATGCCCTTGCTGAACAAAAGGCAGGATAGTCCTTACAGCTACCATCTTGAATGTTGGTATCCTTACATAACGATTCAATATTGATAGATCCGGAACTGGTCTGAAGGAATTGACCTTCTTTGGTACAATGAAGAGATAGAATAAAACCCCAGCCCCTGTTCCAGAACTGGAACTGGCATAATTACTCCAGCCAACTCTAGATCTGAAACACATTTCAGAAATGCTTGAGCCTTTGCTGGGTTTACTGGGACACGGGAAAGAAAAAAATCTCTTTGCAGGAGGCCTTAACTTGAAGCCAATTCTGTACCCTTCTGAAACAATGTTCTGAAACCAGAGATTGTGAACGGAATTGATCGAAATTTCTTTGAAAAGAACGTAAACTGCCCCATACCAGCTGAGCTGGAATGAGGGCCGCACCTTCATGGGGACTTAGGAGCTGGCTTTGGGTTTCTATAAGGCTTGGATATATTCCAAAGTGAAGAAGGTTTCCAAACTGATACCGCTCCTGAGGATGAAGGATCAGGCTTTTGTTCCTTGTTGTGATGAAAGGAACGAAAACAATTATTAGACCTAAATTTACCTCAGATTTTTTATCCTGTGGTAAAAAAGTTCCCTTCCTTCCAGTAACAGTTGAGATAAAAGAATCCAACTGAGAACCGAATAATTTATTACCCTGGAAAGAAAGGGATAGCAAAGTTGACTTAGAAGACATTCCAAGTTTTAAGCCATAAAGCTCTTCTAGCTAAAATAGTTAGAGACATATACCTGACATCAATTCTAATGATATCAAAGATGGCATCACAAATAAAATAATTAGCATGTTATAGAATAATAATGCTATGAGAATTATGATCTGTTACTTGTTGCGCTAAAGCTTCTAACCGAAAAGTTGAAGCTGCAGCAACATCCGCTAAAAATATAGCAGGAGTAGAGACAGCCCCATTAACCTTAGGGATTTTGTCCCAAACTCTAATCTGTCAGATGGCACAGGATATAATTGCTTAAAACGTTTTAAAAGGAGTAAATGAATTACCCAAATTATTCCATTCCCTGGAAATTACTTCAGAAATAGCATCAGGGACAGGAAACACTTCTGGAATAACTACAGGAGATTAAAAAACCTTATTAAAACGTTTAGTTTTAGTATCAAGAGGACCAGAATCCTCTATTTCTAATGCAATTAATACTTCTTTAAATAAAGAACGAATAAATTCCATCTTGAACAAATACAAAGATTTATCAGCATCAACCTCTGAGACAGAAACCTCTGAACCAGAAGAACCATTATCAGTATCAGAATGATGATGTTCATTTAAAAATTCATCTGAAAAAAGAGAAGTTTTAAAAGACTTTTATGTATACTAGAAGGAGAAATAACAGACATAGCCTTCTTAATGGATTTAGAAACAAAATCTCTTATGTTATCAGGAACACTGAGTATTAGATGTTGAAGGAACAGCAACAGGTAATGTAACAGTACTAAAGGAAATTTTATCTGCATTAACAAGTTTGTCATAACATTTAATACAAACAACAGCTGAAGGAACAGATACCAAAAGTGATACACTTAGCTTTGGTAGCTCCAGCACCGGGCAGCGATTTTCCTGAAGTATCTTCTGACTCAGTTGCAACGTGGAACATCTTGCGATATGTAATAGAAAAAACAACATATAAAGCAAAATTGATCAAATTCCTTAAATGACAGTTTCAGGAATGGGAAAAAAATGACAGTGAACAAGCTTCTAGCAACCAGAAGCAATAAATAATGAGACTTAAATAATGTGGAGACAAAAGTGACGCCCATATTTTTTTAGTGCCAAATAAGACGCCCACATTATTTGGCGCCTAAATGCTTTTGGCGCCAAAAATGACGCCACATCCGGAACGCCGACACTTTTGACGCAAAAGAACGTCAAAAATGACGCAAATTCCGGCGACACGTATGACGCCGGAAACAGAAAAAAAATTTGCGCCAAAAAAGTCAGCGTCAAGAATGACGCAATAAAATGAAGCATTTTCAGCCCCCGCGAGCCTAACAGCCCACAGGGAAAAAGTCAAATTTTTTAAGGTAAGAAAAAATGATTGATTCAAATGCATTATCCCAAATATGAAACTGACTGTCTGAAAATAAGGAATGTTGAACATCCTGAGTCAAGGCAAATAAATGTTTGAACACATATATTTAGAACTTTATAAAAAAGTGCCCAACCATAGCTTAGAGTGTCACAGAAAATAAGACTTACTTACCCCAGGACACTCATCTACATGTTTGTAGAAAGCCAAACCAGTACTGAAACGAGAATCAATAGAGGTAATGGTATATAAGAGTATATCGTCGATCTGAAAAGGGAGGTAAGAGATGAATCTCTACGACCGATAACAGAGAACCTATGAAATAGACCCTGTAGAAGGAGATCATTGCATTCAAATAGGCAATACTCTCTTCACATCCCTCTGACATTCACTGCACGCTGAGAGGAAAACCGGGCTCCAACCTGCTGCGGAGCGCATATCAACGTAGAATCTAGCACAAACTTACTTCACCACCTCCATAGGAGGCAAAGTTTGTAAAACTGATTTGTGGGTGTGGTGAGGGGTGTATTTATAGGCATTTTAAGGTTTGGGAAACTTTGCCCCTCCTGGTAGGAATGTATATCCCATACGTCACTAGCTCATGGACTCTTGCTAATTACATGAAAGAAATGGGCCGCCACACTGACACCACCTATTAGGAAAGTGCGCCCGTGAGTGACTGAGCAGACAGGGACAGTCAGTAGTGCTGCCTTGCAGACAGCGACCGTGAGACTGAGCATCAACTTAAGTCTTACGGTCATTGTATGTTTTAGAGACTGACAGGTGCTGGCTGGCTGCTGCTAATGACTGGTGAGTGATTGATCCGGCCGGGGTCAGGGGGTGGGATGAGGGCTGGGGTTGGCCTCAGATGATGACGCTGCAATCTCCCGCTCTAGTCTGCACTTTCTGACACTCATCGCTTGCTTCCTCCCACCCGCGCGCAGGAAGAGTGAGAGGGATCTTAGAGGGAAGCAGCAAGCTCAGCTGAGGTAATAAGCAGCAAGGCTAGGCTTGTGGTGCCTGTGGTTACGCGTTGTATCTGTTGATTAAAAACATTTCATTCATCAGTGTTGTATGTGATTTAGCTTTTTGTACTCAATGACTCAACGTTTTTTTTGGGATGGATGTATGCAGCCATCATGATCAGCCATGTGTGTCACAGCTGCATCAAGATGATGCAGCACCTAACCTCTGTCTTTCTCTCTCTCTCCCCCCCTTTCTCTCTCCCACCTCTGTCTGTCCCTCTCCCTCCCACTGTCTGTCTCTCCCCCCTCTGTCTTCTCTCTCTCTCTGTCTCTCTCTCTCTTCCCCCTCTCTGTCTCTCTCTTTCCCCCCTCTCTGTCTCTCTCTCTTCCCCCTCTGTCTCTCTCTCTTTCTTCCCCCCTCTCTGTCTCTCTCTTTCTTCCCCCCTCTCTGTCTCTCTCTCTTCCCCCTCTGTCTCTCTCTCTTTCTTCCCCCCTCTCTGTCTCTCTCTTTCTTCCCCCCTCTCTGTCTCTCTCTCTCTCTTCCCCCTCTCTGTATCTGTGTCTCTTGTTTCTCTCTCTCTCCTTTCTGTGCCTCTTCTCTCTCTCTCCTCTGTCTCTCTCTCTCCCATCTCTGTCTCTCCTCTCTGTCTCTCCCCATCTGTTTCTCTCTCCCCATCTGTTTCTCTCTCCCCATCTGTCTCTCTCCTCCCTCTGTATGACAATGTGTAATTAGGGTAACTATATGAAATTGTGTAATTAGGCAGGCAATGGTGGCTTATATATAAGGTTATGCATAGATCCCTCTCTATATATTTGCCTCTTTATGTACAGTATATAGATTGTTATTGTCCAATACAAGCTTGAACAAAACCATGTATTTATTTACTCCACATGATTAATCATTATGTTAAAGGACATTATACACTAGATTTTTCTTTGCATAAATGTTTTGTAGATGATCTATTTATATTGCCCATCTTGGTGTGTTTTTGTAAAAATGTATAGTTTTGCTTATTTTTAAATAAGTGTCCTTATTTTCAGGCTTCTAACCAAGCCCCAAAGTTTTAGCTGTATACTGATGTATACAGACTTCAGATTTCTTCTGTTTGTATATTGGGTCATATGCAGGGGAGTTTTTTTTTTGGTGGTGGTGGGGGGGGGGCAAGTAGCTGGTTTTGCCTAGGGCGCAAAATAGTCTAGCACCGGCCCTGTCCGTTAGCCAATGTTGTTACAGGTTACACAGGTGTTAAAGCAATTCATTAGGTTACACGTTTGTAATAGCCAATGTATACAATGTGTTGTCACTAGCTATAAACTGACAAAGACAGATACAATAGTTGGTAACATTATTATCATACAAAGTTGGAATACAGAATACATAATAAATACAACTGGAGAGGTACCCCTACATGAGGACAAGAGAAATAGCAACACACAAAATCATTACATTGACCTGGAAGGGACAGGGATTATGAATCAGCTGCGCACTGTATAACAGTCCGCCGCTAATGAATACTTTATGAACATATTATTACATTATCACCCCTTTTTTTTATTTTTATTATTTCCCCTCTCCCCCCTTCCCCTTTCTTCCTCTAAGTATAATGCATAAAACAGGAAGTTATGTGAACTATACCAATAATGTTACTTATGATAATTGTTTATTTTAGCTTTGAGACACAATTGTTGGCATTGCTAACTAACTTCAAAGCCCAACAAGGAATGATGATTAGTGATGTCGCAAACTTAAAATTTTCTGTTCGCGAACACGAACTTCCGGAAATGTTCGCGAACGGGCGATCTGGGCGAACCGCCATTGACTTCAATAGGCAGGCGAATTTTAAAACCCACAGGGACTCTTTCTGGCCACAATAGTGATGGAAAAGTTGTTTCAAGGGTACTAACACCTGGACTGTGGCATGCCGGAGGGGGATCCATGGCAAACTCCCACGTAAAATGACATAGTTGATGCAGAGTCTGGTTTTAATCCATAAAGGGCATAAATCACCTAACAGTCCTAAATTGTTTGGAATAACGTGCTTTAAAACATCAGGTATGATGTTGTATCGATCAGGTAGTGTAAGGGTTACGCCCGCAGACCAAACTCCCCATTTAACGCACCGCAAATAACCGCAAACAGTCCATTTGCACAACCGCAAACTCCCCATTTGCACAAGGTTGGATACCAAGCTAGCCATGTCCCGTTCCTTGTCCTCACTGATGTCATTGAAGGTCTCTTCCTCCACCCAGCCACGTACAACACCAAGGGTCCCCGACAGGTGTCAACAAGCCCCCTGGGACGCCTGCTGTGTTTGGTCTTCCACCTCCTCAAAGCCACCTTCCTCCTCTGACTCCTCTTCTTCAGACTCCTCTCTCTGCGTTGCCTCTCTCTGCGTTATTATAAGGTGTGTTAAGTAGTACTATTCCTATCAGTTTAATCCCCGTTATGTCCCCTATCAGGGGACGTGTATATGGCATGGATTTTAGGAACCGGGAGATGGAAAAAGATGCTTGGTCGGTCCTCCTACTTCAAATTTGGTGCACTGCGCATGCAATTGTGGCCAGATTTTTAGCCGACGGACATTTGGAAGACGGACATTTGGCTGAAACACAAGTGGCTGTCAGATAACAGTCCGGCCACGAGATAGATAGATTTGATAGATAGATAGATAGATACATAGATTAGATAGATAGATCAATAGATGCAATAGATACATTTGATAGATAGATAGATTTGATAGATAAATAGATGGATTTGATAGATAGATCTTTTCCCAGACAGAGAATTACAAGACGTGCGGTCTGAGACCCATGGTAAGGTTCCCAGAGGCAGTTGCGGCGCCTGAGGCTCTGATTAGAACAGAGCACTCTGGAACGTATCTGCCCTCGGCCAAAATCTGAACATTCTTTAACTTTCTGTCTGTCGGCCAAATGTCCATCGGCCAAATGTCCTTCTGCATTTTGTCAGAGCACCGCGTGCAATCTACTGTGCCACCAGATATGAGTGGTGCTAAGTGTGGTGACATTTTATCACTGGAATATTCACTTAGCTGTTATTGGGATCCCTTCCCCCAGGTACACCTTTCTCTCTGAACTATAGACACTCCCATTGGTCTTTTTGAGTGGCATTTGATAAGCCACTCCCTTTTGAAATGGGTTATAAAATACTGTAACACCAGAGCCTTTGTCTCTCTTTTGTATCCTGGGCATGCTGTAAAGATGGATGATGTTGGACACAGAGAATCTGGTTAAGTATTTCTGGGATAATATTCTGTGTAGCACAATTGGGGTTAGTTTAGAAAAGTTGCCCTGTATCTTAAAATGTGGACTGTAGCTGTAAAATAGATTGATATATATATATATCTGTAAATATTTATCTTATTATTAACATATATTGATTCCTAAATAAACTGTTTGACAAATAATGGAGGACCCTCATAGAGTTTATTTCACAATTTATCTGTGTTGGTTTTAGTGGTACCACCATAGAGATTTAGTATATTATATTTAGTAGAAAGTAGAGATATTTTAAATTAATAGATAACCACATTTTGGCGGCCATGAAGTTGTAGACGAATCCATATGCCATTTAGTTTTGCAGGAATCAAATGAATGTTGATTTATTTTAAATTTAACTGCAGTAAATGTAGATTTGATGTTTTATAGCAAAGTTTTGTATGTAGTACTTTATTTAAAAAAGCGCAAATAGGGGTTGGTTTCAAAGGCCTGTTGTATGTTTTCAAGAAAAGCATGGCTTTAAAAAAACCCTGTATTTCTGGTCTGTATAAATTTGCATTTGCATAGGGGAAGGCCTGTTTTGTAGCCTGCTAAATCTTAAATAACCCCCACAGTGTCTCTTTGTGTTGAAAAGAGATTTTTTTTTTTTAAAAAAAGCATGTGATAAGAGGCAACCCTAAAAGGCTTAGAAATCAGCATATGAGCCTACCTATGTTTGGCTTCAACTTAGAATACCAAGAGAAAAAAAGCAAGTTTGATGATGGAAGTAAATTGTGAAGTTGATTATACTAGACTGTCCCTTTAACTCTTGTATTTTTCTTGTTTTTGGAAACTGGATACTTTTATTGTTGAGCCAGTTTTCTATCAGTTTTCTAATGAATTTTAGAGACATGTGTTGTGTTGGTCCCATCTAAATGTTTTTTTTTACAAACAAAAGCTTTACAGTACTATGTAATAGCTGCCAACAGTAAGGTTTTGTATTTATTTCTTTTTACAAAGGATTCATTTCTGTGAATGTGTTACACCCAGAGATGTAGCTTGCCCTATACATAAATTTAATTCTGAATTGTATGGGAAATTGTGTAGAATTTAAAGTTAAGAAATTACAGTTTAATTAAGCTTTGTTTTGGGTAACAAAGTTAAAAATTTGCATTTCCTGTGTTTGGAGCAGAACCTGGAACCAAAACTACAGTTGAAATTAGCATTTAGAAGTTCTATAGAATCTTCCTGTACTTAAAATATTTTTATAATTTTTCCTCAATTTGGGAAAATATCAGTAAAAAGGATTCCTTGCTTTGCTTTGTTCATTTATTTTATTTAGGTTAGTATTATTGATGGTTCACACCTTTTAAAAGAGAACAATATTTAATTTTTTAATTTTGTTCTGCTTAATTTCTGTTTAGTTTCATTGCCCTATAGAGATTATAATTCCTTGCATTTGGGGCAGTTAAAATAGTCTGGCAAACTATGCTGTGAGAGACACACAATAGTCTGTTCCCCAGATTTAAAATAAAGAATAATCAGCAGTGGTTAGAAAAACTAAATTTAACTATATTACCACCTCTGCTGGAATGCTGACCTGCTTATAACAGATCTAATTACTACCCTTCTACATGGCTTAACTGCTATGTCCTTTGTTGTGTAAAATTAGCATCTCAATGGTATCTTGTACATCCTGTGTTAACATTTAAAAAAAAACAAAACAAAAAAAACTACTATGCTGTGAGAGACACACTATTCTAGTATATAATATATATAGAATTTTTTTTTATTATTATTTTAGTTCTAACGGCTATCTGTTAAAAATGTCTGGAAAAAACTATATTTCACAGGAAATCTGTGATTACTTTAACAATTACATTCATAAATATAATGGTCCATTCCTCATCCCAGAAGCTAAAAACAACAAGTGTGAAAGTGTTTTAGATATACTAACACAGGTATTAACTCTTAAAAAGATGAATAATAATAAAAGAAAATGTATGATAGCGCAGGCAGTGATTTCAACTATAAAGAGATTAACGGACATTATTGGAGAACTTACAGAGCAAAATAAAGACCTTAAATTAAAGTTAGATAACACACAGACTGACAGAGATTGTATTAAGCTTTCTGCTTTAACTAACACCATACAGATCAGTAAATTACAACGAAAATTAAAATTAACAGAACACATCAGTAACGAATACTCAAACAAAATTACTGAGTTACAGATGAAAATTGAACAAAAAGAAAAAATAATTAGTGATATTTCTGGGAACAATGCAGATAGTGATAACTTACTGCCACAAAGGAAAGAGCCAAAACAATTAGTAAAACAAGATAAAATGCAAATGGGCCCCACTAAAAACCCAAGTTCTGTTCCAATTGCCCCTGTCATAATTTCTGAGAATTTTAACAACCTGAAAGTTCCTACAGGTTTTTCAAATCAGACTAGGCCAATGACTGTAGCAGATAAAGACATTTTTAAGAAATGGTGGGGCACAATCCCCACAAACAGCTTTAATAACTTTTCCCATTGGTTTCACAAGGGAACTGAAAAAGCCATAAAATTAGGTATGAGCATGCCGGAATGGACCGAATTGCTTCAAGATGCCATGGGCCCCTATGCCAACAGGTTATTAGGATTTAATTCAAGTATATGTGATCAGGCTGGCAGGATAGCTAAAACCTTTTTCAATTTTACTAGTCTAGAGAAAGAGATTAGTGAAATTACCATGAGACCACTAGATGGGCCATTTGAAGTAGCAAAAAGAGTTTTATTTTGGTGTGTGCTGCGCCAGCCACAGACCCAAATGGTCTGGGGGTCACCAGCTCACATACAGAGGGTACTTGAAGCTCTCCCCAGAAAATGTCAGGAGTTTGTAAAGCTGTATGATCCAAACTCCACAAACCTACATATGGTGCTCACTAGAGCTGAGAAGTGGTGGAATTATCACCCATACACCATTAAGGCAAATTCTGCAGTGAAGCAGTCAATGGAGAATAATCTGAATATTCACAGGCAGGAATCAGAGAGGGGTAATAGAAGGAATGTTTGTGGATATCAGAATAGTAGAGCATCAAATACAGGAAACTGGAGAGACAGGAATTTAAATGGCGATATTAACAGAGGAGAAAATTGGAGGCTGAGGTCAAATGAGATAAACAATAAGGCCAACTTAAGTTATTGGGAACTCAAACAAAAAAACAGGAGAATGAGAGATCAAATTGGGTTTCTAAAGAAGCAATTGACAGAGCTGGAGGGCTCAAATTAAATAATACATTTTTTGTTTTTATAAGCATATTTGTTTGCAGTACATTTGTATCTTGTAATGTGTACTTTAGTTTTAAGTTCAATTAATAATTTTAAGTGTTTTTCATTATTAAGTTTTAAATGCCAATATTAAGAATGTATAGTTAATTGATGCATTCTCTTTCTAAAAAAAACAATAACAGATACCTCCATTGTGATTAGTTTTGGGAGGCCACATGCAATACCATTTCTATGTAAACTGTCTGAAGTCTTATCTTGCAGGAAGAAAACCAATGAAGATAGAAGGCTTCTCACCTTTCCTTCCAGTTTTTCCCCAATAACACATATTATAGATTGTTGTTTTTCAGGTGTCTTCAGGACTGATCTTACCATGAAGCTATGATGGTGGCGTTGGACAAATTAAATAAGTATAATGTATCACAATGGAGATGTAAAATGGTGCATTAGGCCAAAATATTTTTTATATATATATATATATATATATATATATATATATATATATATATATATATATATATATATATAGCATAAAGGGGTAAATAATCATATAAATCAAGCAACATAAGTTAAGTAAGGGTGCGAGTGGGATGATGCAATAACAGAGGCACTTTCCAACTTAAAGTTAATAACTGTGAATGTGGTTTCTACTGCAGATGGAGTGTTGTAGTGTGAAGTAAATATATGCCTGGTTTTAATCTTTTTTTCATTCCTTTGAGGGTCTTGGAAAAAACAAAGTGGTTCAAAGAGAGAGATTTGGTAAAGCAAAAGCAAGGACCAGATGCCAAAAGCAAGGACCAGATGCCAAAAGATGACAACAAAGAACTTCAGTGAACCATTATAACTTTTGTTTTACAGGCACAATTCACACTTTCTTAATAAAGATTTTACTACACGCATACCCATCTAGTGTACCCACACTCACACACTCATACATGAACTTTTCCCAATATTTAAGACCATTGTATAAATGTTGCTAATGGGGTTTAGCATAGGATTTTGTGTTTCTATGTATAATTTTAAATTAATTTTTCTAATGAATTGTATAAAGTTAGATTAGGAATTGACAGTCCTAGGAAAGTACAGAAGAGCTCATATCGCCGAGGGAATGATTCCGAAGGGATGGTGGGAGAATTTTTCCTGTAAGGTTTTCGCTCCCACTGTGTTCTTCTGTACTAGTGGGTATAACTAGAAAACGGGGCAACATAGGAGAAGAAAAAGTGAGGGAATGTGGTGACATTTTATCACTGGAATATTCACTTAGCTGTTATTGGGATCCCTTCCCCCAGGTACACCTTTCTCTCTGAACTATAGACACTCCCATTGGTCTTTTTGAGTGGCATTTGATAAGCCACTCCCTTTTGAAATGGGTTATAAAATACTGTAACACCAGAGCCTTTGTCTCTCTTTTGTATCCTGGGCATGCTGTAAAGATGGATGATGTTGGACACAGAGAATCTGGCTAAGTATTTCTGGGATAATATTCTGTGTAGCACAATTGGGGTTAGTTTAGAAAAGTTGCCCTGTATCTTAAAATGTGGACTGTATCTGTAAAATAGATTGATATATATATACCTGTAAATATTTATCTTATTATTAACATATATTGATTCCTAAATAAACTGTTTGACAAATAATGGAGGACCCTCATAGAGTTTATTTCACATTTTATCTGTGTTGGTTTTAGTGGTACCACCATAGAGATTTAGTATATTATATTTAGTAGAAAGTAGAGATATTTTAAATTAATAGATAACCACACTAAGTAGTACTATTCTTATCAGTTTAATCCCTGTTATGTCCCCTATCAGGGGACGTGTATATGGCATGGATTTTAGGAACCGGGAGATGGAAAAAGATGCTTGGTCGGTCCTCCTACTTCAAATTTGGGGCACTGTGCGTGCAATCTACTGTGCCACCAGATATGAGTGGTGTGTTAAGTAGTACTATTCTTATCAGTTTAATCCCTGTTACATCCCCTATCAGGGGACGTGTATATGGCATGGATTTTAGGAACCAGGAGATGGAAAAAGATGCTTGGTCGGTCCTCCTACTTCAAATTTGGGGCACTGAGCATGCAATCGTGGCCAGAATTTTATCCGACGGACATTTGGCCGAAACACAAGTGGCTGTCCGATAACAGTCCAGCCACGAGATAGATAGATTTGATAGATAGATACATAGATTAGATAGACAGATCAATAGATGCAATAGATACATTTGATAGATACGATAGATAGATTTGATAGATAGATAATTTCCCAGACAGAGAATTACAAGACGTGCGGTCTAGGACCCATGGTAAGGTTCCCAGAGGCAGTTGCGGCGCCGAGGCTCTGATTAGAACAGAGCACTCTGGAACGTATCTGCCCTCGGCCAAAATTGGAACATTCTTTAGCTTTCTGTCTGTCGGCCAAATGTCCGTCTGCCAAATGTCCTTCTGCATTTTGTCAGAGCACTGCGTGCAATCTACTGTGCCACCAGATATGAGTGGTGTTAAGTAGTACTATTCTTATCAGTTTAATCCCTGTTACGTCCCCTATCAGGGGACGTGTATATGGCATGGATTTTAGGAACCGGGAGATGGAAAAAATGCTTGGTCGGTCCTCCTACTTCAAATTTGGGGCATTGCGCGTGCAATCTAATGTGCCACCAGATAGGAGTGGTGGGTTAAGTAGTACTATTCCTATCAGTTTAATCCCTGTTACATGCCTTTTTTTTGGTTTGGTTTTTGAAGCCACAGTGCAGCACCAGAGGCCAGAAAAATTTGGCATGTTCACATGCCTGAAAAATTAGGTATTGTTGCAGCCGCTGCTGTAGCAGCGGCCAGAAAAATTGATGTTTGTTTCCCAGGCAGAAAGTGCCCTAAAACATTGCGGCTTGAACCCTAGTTGGTGGCGGATAAGTCACGCAAGTCATCCGGCATTCGAAGATAAAATACAGCAGCGTGTGGACCATTTTTAGCCCAAGGCAGCTCATCTCATCAGGCCTTTTTTACTCGAATGTATCGCCCAATGTCAGTTCCTTCGGGATCCATCCCTCATTCATCTTAATAAAGGTGAGGTAATCTAGACTTTTTTGACCTAGGCGACTTCTCTTCTCAGTGACAATACCTCCTGCTGCACTGAAGGTCCTTTCTGAAAGGACACTTGAAGCGGGGCAGGCCAGAAATTCTATCGCAAATTGGGATAGCTCAGGCCACAGGTCAAGCCTGCACACCCAGTAGTCAAGGGGTTCATCGCTCCTCAGAGTGTCGAGATCTGCAGTTAAGGCGAGGTAGTCTGCTACCTGTCGGTCGAGTCGTTCTCTGAGGGTGGACCCCGAAGGGCTGTGGCGATGCATAGGACTTAAAAAGCTCTGCATGTCCTCCATCAACAACACGTCTGTAAAGCGTCCTGTCCTTGCCGGCATGGGAGTCGGAGGATTACTTTCACCTCTTCCCCTGTTAGATTCCCGTTGTGCTGTGACATCACCCTTATACGCTGTGTAAAGCATACTTTTTTATTTATTTTGGAACTGCTGCATCCTTTCCGACTTGCGGTAATTCGGTAACATTTCAGGCACTTTATGCTTATACCGGGGGTCTAGTAGCGGGGACACCCAGTACAGGTCGTTCTTCAGCTTTTTTATACAAGGGTCCCTCAACAGGCACGACAGCATGAAAGACCCCACGTACAACACCACGGGTACCAGATAGGTGACAACGAGCACCCGGAGATGCCTGTTGTGGTTGGTCTTCCTCCTCCTCCTCAAAGCCACATTCCTCCTCTGACTCCTCTTCCTCACAATCCTCTTCCAGCATTGCCGCTGGTCTAGCAAGCGATGCTGATAAGGCTGTTTCTGGTGGTGATGGTGACCACAACTCTTCCTCTTCCTCTTCACGCTCATCTACGGCCTGATCCAGCACTCTTCGCAGGGCACGCTCCAGGAAGAAAACAAATGGTATGATGTCGCTGATGGTGCCTTCGGTGCGACTGACTAGGTTTGTCACCTCCTCAAAAGGTTGCATGAGCCTACAGGCATTGCGCATGAGCGTCCAGTAACGTGGCAAAAAAATTCCCAGCTCCGCAGAGGCTGTCCTAGCACCCCGGTCATACAAATACTCGTTAGCGACTTTTTCTTGTTGGAGCAGGCGGTCAAACATTAGGAGTGTTGAATTCCAATGTGTCGGGCTGTCGCAAATCAAGCGCCTCACTGGCATGTTGTTTCGCCGCTGGATATCTGAAAAGTGCGCCATGGCCGTGTAGGAACGCCTCAAATGGCCACACACCTTCCTGGCCTGCTTCAGGACGTCCTGTAAGCCTGGGTACTTATGCACAAATCATTGTATGATCAGATTACACACATGTGCCATGCACGGCACATGTGTCAACTTGCCTAATTTCAATGCCACCACCAAATTACTTCCATTGTCAGAAACCACTTTGCCGATCTCCAGTTGGTGCGGAGTCTGCCACTGATCCACCTGTGTGTTCAGGGCGGACAGGAGTGCTGGTCCGGTGTGACTCTCTGCTTTCAGGCAAGTCAACCCCAAGACGGCGTGACACTGCCGTATCCGGGATGTGGAATAGTACCTGGGGGGTGCCGCTGATTTGGAGCAAGACGCAGCAGCAGAAGAGGACTCAGCCGAGGAGGTTATGGAAGAGGATGGAGTAGGAGGAGTAGAGGAGGTGGCAGCAGGCCTGCCTGCAAGTCGTGGCGGTGTCACCAACTCCTCTGCAGAGCCACGCATTCCATGCTTGGCAGCCGTCAGCAGGTTTACCCAATGCGCAGTGTAGGTAACATACCTGCCTTGACCATGCTTTGCAGACCAGCTATCAGTGGTCATATGGACCCTTGCTCCAACACTGTGTGCCAGACATGCCATTACTTCCTTTCGCACAATCGAGTACAGGTTGGGGATTGCCTTTTGTGCAAAGAAATTTCGGCCGGGTACCTTCCACTGCGGTGTCCCAATAGCTACAAATTTTTTGAACGCCTCAGAATCCACCAGCTTGTATGGTAAAAGCTGGCGGGCTAAGAGTTCAGACAAGCCAGCTGTCAGATGCCGGGCAAGGGGGTGACTTTGTGACATTGGCTTCTTACGCTCAAACATGTCCTTGACAGACACCTGACTGTGGGCAGATGAGCAGGAACTGCTCCGGAAGAGAGACGGAGTGGTGGATGGTTGAGAGGGGGCAAGGAGGACAGCAGTGGTTGACGTGGCTGAAGATGCTGGACCAGGAGGAGGATGGCGGCTTTGAGTTTGTGTGCTGCTTGTACTCATGTGTTGATCCCATAGGCGTTTGTGATGTGTGATCATGTGCCTTCGCAAAGCAGTTGTACCTAGGTGGGTGTTGGACTTCCCACGACTCAGTTTCTTTTGGCACAGGTTGCAAATGGCATCACTGTTGTCAGAGGCAGACAAACAAAAAAAAAGCCACACTGCTGAGCTCTGGTGGTGGCAACAGCATGCGTTGATTGGCGTGCTGTCTGGCTGACCCCGGGTGCCGATGCATGCTGTCTGACTGTGCCACTAGCTCCTTGCGACGACCTCCCCCTGCTTCCAACTCGTCTCCTCCTCCTCCTCTCTGTCTCCCCATCTGAACTTTCCCCCTGTTCTTCTTCTCTTCTAGCGGGCAGCCACGTGACATCCACGGACGCATCGTCATCAACCGCTTCACTTGTATCTGACAAATCAACAAAGGAAGCAGCAGCGGGTACAACATCATCATCATCACACCGTACGTCCATGTCTGTAATGCTGCCTGACTGAGACATATCACTGTTATCTACATCCTCTGTCAATGATGGTTGCGCATCACTCATTTCTTCCAACTGATGTGTAAATAACTCCTCTGACAGATCAAGTGAAGCGGCTGTGGTGCTAGTGTTGGTGGTGGCGGCAGGCGGGTGAGTGGTAACTTGAGAGGTGCCCGAAGATAAGCTGGAGGAGGATGGTGCGTCAAGGTTTGGAGCGGAAGCTATAGAAGATTGGGTGTCCTGTGTTAAAAAGTCAACTATGTCCTCAGAACTTTTTGAGTTCATGGTACGTGGCCTCTGAACACTGGGCATTATTCTAGGGCCAAAGGGAATCACAGCACCACGACCACAACGGCACCTGTGGGGTGGCCTGCCTCTGCCTGTCATTTTTTTTTAAATGTACACTTACTCTACTATTAAACAAGATATGAGTGGTGGCACTGGGCAAGTGGGCACAGTATACGCTGTGAGCCTGACACACAAAAGCAGACTGATGTTTCACAGTCCAAAAAGATTTTATTTTTTTAAATGTACACTTACACTACTATTAAACAAGATATGAGTGGTGGCACTGGGCAAGTGGGCACAGTATACGCTGTGAGCCTGACACACAAAAGCAGACTGATGTTTCACAGTCCAAAAAGATTTTATTTTTTTAAATGTACACTTACACTACTATTAAACAAGATATGAGTGGTGGCACTGGGCAAGTGGGCACAGTATACGCTGTGAGCCTGACTCAAAAAAGCAGACTGATGTTTCACAGTCCAAATTTTTTTTTTTTTAAATTTACACTTACACTACTATTAAACAAGATATGAGTGGTGCCCCTGGGCAAGTGGGCACAGTATACGCTGTGAGCCTGACACAAAAAAGCAGACTGATGTTTCACAGTCCAAAAAGTTTTTTTTTTTTTAAATGTACGCTTACACTACTATTAAACAAGATATGAGTGGTGCCACTGGGCAAGTGGGCACAGTATACGCTGTGAGCCTGACACAAAAAAGCAGACTGATGTTTCACAGTCCAAAAAGTTTTTTTTTTTTAAATTTACACTACTGTTACACCAGATATGAGTGGTGGCACTGGGCAAGTGGGCAAAGTATACGATGTGAGCCTGGCACACACGCTGGCAGGCAGGCAACTGCAATTAGATTACACTAGCAGACTGTTTCACAGTCAAAAAAGTTTTTTTTTTTTTAAATTTACACTACTGTTACACCAGATATGAGTGGTGGCACTGGGCAAGTGGGCCTAGCACACACGCTGGCAGGCAGGCAACTGCAATTAGATTACACAAGCAGACTGATGTTTCACAGTCAAAAAGTTTTTTTTTTTTTAAATTTACACTACTGTTACACCAGATATGAGTGGTGGCACTGGGCAAGTGGGCCTGGCACACACGCTGGCAGGCAAGCAACTGCAATTAGATTACACTAGCAGACTGATGTTTCACAGTCAAAAAAGTTTTTTTTTTTTAAATTTACACTACTGTTACACCAGATATGAATGGTGGCACTGGGCAAGTGGGCACAGTATACGCTGTGAGCCTGGCACACACGCTGGCAGTCAGGCAACTGCAATTAGATTACACTAGCAGACTGACGTTTCACAGTCAAAAAAGTTTTTTTTTTTTTTAAATTACACTACTGTTACACCAGATATGAGTGGTGGCACTGGGCAAGTGGGCCTGGCACACACGCTGGCAGGCAACTGCAATTAGATTACACAAGCAGACTGATGTTTCACAGTCAAAAAAGTTTTTTTTTTTTTTAATTTACACTACTGTTACACCAGATATGAATGGTGGCACTGGGCAAGTGGACACAGTATACGCGTGAGCCTGGCACACATGCTGGCAGGCAGGCAACTGCAATTAGATTACACTAGCAGACTGACGTTTCACAGTCAAAAAAGTTTTTTTTTTTTAAAAATTACACTACTGTTCCACCAGATATGAGTGGTGGCACTGGGCAAGTGGGCCTGGGACACACGCTGGCAGGCAACTGCAATTAGATTACACTAGCAGACTGATGTTTCACAGTCAAAAAAGTTTTTTTTTTTTAATTTACACTACTGTTACACCAGATATGAGTAGTGGCACTGGGTAAGTGGCTTGGCAGGCAGGCAGGCAACTGCAATTAGATTACACAGGGAAAAAAAAAACAGACTGATGTTCTAGCCCTAAAAAGTGCTTTTTGGGGTGCTGTCCTTACAGCAGAGATCAGATGAGTCCTTCAGGACTGTAGTGGACACTGAATACACTAGCCTAGCTATCAATTTCCGTATTAAATGAGCAGCAGCTACACTGTCCCTCCTCTCACTAAGAATGCAGCTTCCGAATGAATCTAAAATGGCTGCTGTCCAGGAGCTGGGAGGGTCTGGGAGGGAGGGTCTGCTGCTGATTGGCTGGAATGTGTCTGCAGACTGTGAGATACAGGGTCAAAGTTTACTCAATGATGACGAATAGGGGGAGGATCGAACATCGCATATGTTCGCCCGCCGTTGTGAATGCGAACAAGCTATGTTCGCCGGGAACTATTCGCCGGTAAACAATTTGCAACATCACTAATGATGATACAGGATAAAAAGGACAAATAGTATTCCTAAGCACCAAGAGAGAATGTAATGTATATGCTATTTTATTCTTGTATTGTGACCTTTACAATAAAGCTTGTTTTGAAGAAAAAAATAATCTAAAAACTTAAATCATAGGCACTAGAATCAAACTGAAACAGCTGCCTGAAGAACCTTTTTTTTTTTACCAAAATCTGCTTAAGAAGAAGCAAAAACGTAAAAATGGAAAATTTTTACGTTTTTGCTTCTTAGGTATGCAAAGAAGACCAAGTGGCTGTTTTGCAGATTTGATCAACTGAGGCTTCATTCTTGAAAGCCCAAGATGTGGCAATTGATCTTGTAGAATGAGCTGTTATTCTCTGAGGTTTAGACTGCCCCACCTCAAAATAAGCTTTGGGAATCAGAAGTTTCAACCAAGATGCCAAATAAATGGCTAAAACTTTCTGACCTTTTCTGGAACCAGAAAAAATAACAAATAAACTAGAAGTCTTTCTAAAATCTTTGTAGCATCAACATAATATGTCAAAGCTCTTACCACATCCAAAGAATGTAAAGATCTTTCAAGAGTATTCTTAGGACTAGGACACAATGTTATGTTGTTAGAATTCACAACTTTAGGCAAACATTTAAATGAAGTCTGCAAAACAGCTTTATCTTGATGGAAAATTAGATAAGGAGACTCCCGAGAGAGAGACAATTCAGAAACTCTTTTTGCAGAAGAGATAGCCACTACACTTTCCAACTGTAGTTTTATGTCCAAAGAATGCATAGGCTTAAAAGGAGGAGCATTCAAAGTCTTTTTTTAAAAATTTTTTATTTCACAGACAGTCTTTATTATGGGCTAAATCTCCATTCTGTTGAAAAAATAGAGACATATTCACGGCTAATTATAGAGACAATCACATGAAACATATTCACTGCTTATCAGAGAGACAGCACTCATATGATGAGACATATTCATATAACAAGTAGTTCCATATAAGGCATGCAAAAATCAAAAGACAGCAAAGTGCAATTAACTAATTTACAATAAACATTGTAAGAAACTTTACTGAAATTATTATACAAGCAGTATGTCAAATAGTGCACCAACCTCCTGAATAACACCCGAGGCCACTTTTGGACCTTAAACCTTAGAGCAGTTCTACAGGGGGTTATCTTGATAAATGGAGACCACTCTTGGGTCCCATATGTCCCATATGTCTAACCTCATTTTTTTTTTTTTTTTTTTAAGTTTAAATTCTTTTATTGAGATAATTCCAAAATATACATAGAAAAGCATTAGAAAAACTTCTAGTTTAACATCAGATATTACAATAGATAATTATTCGTTGCAATTAAACAATTGGGTTTATAACAGTAGGACTCGAGGTTGGTTATTTCTACTGGATTAGGCAGCAGGTACCAATCAGCCCACACTCCAAAATAAAAGTATACATTGGATATGTTAGTAATAGAAATGACCATTGCGAGAATGTCTATGACCTCTTTCTGACTGACTTAAGTTAGCCCTATGTTGTGCGTATTTTAGAGTCTGAGTGTAGAGATATTGTCTGCGAGGTTACAGTTTTATGGTCGATTGATAGGATATGGGATGGGAGTGGGTTGTTATTTGCTATTAATATATTCCTCCCAAAGAAATGATATATTGTGGAATTCTTCTGCCCGTCTAGTGCTGGTGTAATGGTATTTCTCCAACTGTAGGTAGTGTGTCACCCTGGATTTCCAAACTGCAGGGGATGGCAGGTCTGATTTTTTCCAGTTAAGTGGGATTAGCCTTTTAGCAGAGTTGATCATAATTGTGAGGAGTGATTGTTTTAGTTTACATGAAATTTTGGGGAATTTGTTAAACAAAAAAACCCAAGGCGTTAACGGAAGTGGTGTACCTATGGCCTTTACAATCTCTGGTCTAAGGGAGCGCCAAAAGGCTGATGCTATCGGGCATGTCCACCAGATATGTGCAAAAGTAGCTGGCTCTCCGCATTCTCTCCAGCACATGGTGGTCGTGTTGGGAAATAGGTGGTGTAATCGAACTGGTGTGTAGTACCACCTACTTAACAGTTTGATATTCATTTCCAACACCGAAATGGATGATGAAGCTTTTGTCATCTGGTGAAAGATGATATTCCAATCTGTTGGGTCTAGGGTAATTTCTAAGTCTTTTTCCCATTTAGCTACATATGTAGGGGGTGTCGAGTGGGACACTCGTGATAGTATTTTATATGTTAAAGATAAAATTCCTCTCTGTGGGTGAGGATGAAAGCATATTGCTTCGAATTGAGAGAGTTGTCTTTTAAATTGAAATCTGTAGGTGTGTGTTGTTAGATAGTGTTTCAGTTGTGTGTAAGTGTACCAGTTTCGGAAGTTGGCCCCCAGGATGTCACATATTACCTGCTGTGGTTGGATTTCACCGTCTTTGTAAAGAAGGTGATGTGGGATAGAGTTTTGTAGAAAGGGAGTGACTAGGGATGTGTCGGGAGTTCTTTTCAAAAATGGAAGTGGTGTATTCTTGCTAACCGGGGTCAGAGGGGAATATGTGGTAGAGACCGTGGGGTACTTCTGGAGTATTTTGTCCCATTGTCTGAGGGTTTCGTGTACTAGCCTAGGTGTTGTGTGAAGTAATTTACGTTGGGCATTGGGTATCCAACAGTTCCCGCAAAGGTAATGGCAGTCTGAGAGTGATTGTTCTAACTGTACCCATTCTTTGTTCATGTTGTGTTTACACCAGTCAGCAATTCGCGTTAGGAAAACCGCCTGTCTATAGCGCATTAGGTTTGGGGCTCCGATCCCTCCCAACTCCTTTGGGCGGTATAGGGTGGAGGTAGCGATACGGGGCCTTTTATGTGACCATATGAAACAGTTTATTTGTTTTTGTAGGGAAAATAGTAGGCGGTCAGGGAGGGGAACTGGGAGGGTTTGTAAATAATACAAGATTTTGGGCAAGATGGTCATTTTGATCGCGTTAATTTTCCCTAGCCAGGAGAGGGGCTTGCATTTCCATGCGTTGAGGGTTGCTTGGGTTGTTGAGTTAAGGGTTTTATAATTTAGGGAGATTATAGTTTCTATAGACGGAGAGATAAAAACCCCCAGGTATTTTATTGCTTTAGGTTGTATGCGAAAATGGTAATCTTGTTGTATTTTCTCTGTGATGTTAGGATGTAGGTGTATAGCCAGTAATTCAGATTTTGAGATATTAATTTTAAAGTTGGAGTAGGATCCGTACACTTGTAGCGTTCGCAACAGGGGGGGTAGTGATGTATCGGGATCCTTTAGCGTTAAAAAGATGTCGTCCGCATAAAGGGTTATTTTATATGTAGTGGGTCCAATCTCCATTCCGAGAATGTTGGTATTGTGTCTAATGTGGGAGGCAAGCACTTCCATCGCCAGTATAAATAAAAGCGGAGAGAGCGGGCAGCCCTGTCTTGTTCCGTTTTTAATGTTGAAAGGGGGGGAGATAGAGTCGTTTACTTTAATTTTGGCTTGTGGGTTATTATAAAGTGCAAATATTTTCCCTATAATTTGTTGGGGGAAGCCAAATGCGTGCATGGTTTGTTTTAGAAAAGACCAATCTAGCCTATCAAAGGCCTTTTCTGCATCCATGGCCAAGAATGCCGATGGGATCTTTTGGGTAGCGGCGTGTTCCATAAGGTTTAGTATTTTGGTGGTATTATCTCTAGCCTCTCTGGAGGGTGTGAAACCTGCTTGGTTAATATGTATGATTGAGGGTAGGATTAGATTTATTCTAGTAGCTATAATTTTTGCGAACAATTTTACATCAAAATTCAGGAGGGAAATGGGACAGAAATTCATAGGTGTGTCTGGGGGTTTGCCCGGTTTCGGGAGCACCACTACCTGTGCCTCTAGCATTGTAGATGGGAAGGGGTTATTGTCTGCTACCTCATTGAAAATCGTAGTGAGGTGGGGCGTCAATGTATTCGAGAAGATTTTATAATATTTGGCCGTAAAGCCATCTGGCCCTGGGCTTTTCCCATTTTTAAGGGATTTAATAGCTATTTGGACTTCTTGTGGGGTTATTGGGTTGTTGAGTAAATTTTTTTGATCTTCTGTCAGTGTGGGTATCGGGTACTTTGTAATATACTCAATGAGTTTGGCAGGATGATATGCTGTAGGGCTTTCATTTTGGAGATTATATAACGAAGTGTAGTATGCATGGAAGGCCTGAAGGATGTCTGGGGTGGTCTGGAATGGGTTCCCTTTGGGGTTTTGTATTTCATAAATATGAGATTTAAGTCTCTTTTTTTTTTAATGCTCTAGCTAGAAGTTTGCCTGATCTATTATTTTCAAAATAGAACAAACTATTAGTTTTTTTGCGTTGAAGCTGGTATTCTATATCCAAAAAGTTGTCTAACTCTGTTCGAGTGGTCTGGAGGTCGGTAAGAATATTAGTGTTTTCAGGGGATCTTTTATGTGCGTGATCTAGCTGTGCATATCTTGTTGTTAGGTCCTGATAAAGCTTACGGTGGGTCTGTGTGTGGTGGGCTTTTATTTTTATCAGCTCTCCACGGAGTACACATTTATGTGCTTCCCAGATCGTGAAGTTATTTGCTATCGACCGGGAGTTGATAGTAAAATATTCTTCTATAGACTTAGCAAGTTTAGGAACCAGGTCTGGGTGATCTAAGAGGTTGTCGTCTAATTTCCATTGATACGGGGTGAGAGGGGTATTAGGCCAGGTAAATTTGAGCTGAACAGACGAATGGTCTGACCAGAAAGTTGGTATTATGTCGCATTTATTTATGTGGGAAAGACCGCTCTGGTTTGTAAGGATGTAGTCTAGCCTACTGTAGGACTTGTTGGGGTGGGAAAAGAAGGTATAGTCTCTTTTCTCTCTATGTAGGAATCTCCAAGTATCATAGAGCTTCATGTCTTTCATTCCCTGCCAGATGATTTTGGAGAGTTTTCTGGGGATTTGTATGTTCACATTGGTGCTATCAATTGTGGGCTGTAACGGTACATTGAAATCTCCTGATAGGAAGATTGGGCCTTTAGCCAAATCCACTATTCTGGTAAACATAGTACGGAAGAAGGGGAGTTGTTGAGTATTGGGGGCGTATATGTTTATGAGTGTTATGGGTCTTCCATATAATAGACCTGTCAGGCCCAAGTAACGGCCCTCCCTATCTGCTATCTTTTGGATAATGGTGAATGGGACAGATTTATGTATCAGGATGCTCACCCCGTTTTTCTTATTTGGTCCTGTGCTGTGAAAGTGTGTGGTGAAGTGTTTCCCGAAGTATTTTGGTATGTGGTGTGATTTAAAATGCGTTTCTTGAAGGAAGAGGATATCTATGTGTCTTTTTGATAGATCGGATAAGGCCTTGGATCTCTTTATTGGCGAGTTAAAGCCTTTGACGTTTTGAGTCAGAAGGGTCAATTGAGGTGGCGGGTTAAGGGTCATTGTTGATGCTATGGGGTTGTAAACTGCTATGGTATGATTGAGTGTTGAGGCATGTATTGGCATAAGGCTCGAGAATGAGACAGATGTTTTGGAATATTGCAACAAGTGATAGAATTACATTAAACTGGGTGCATATCAAATAACAATACATCCAACTAGACAAAACACACACAAAAAACATTTCAAACAGAATAAACAGAAAAAAGGCTCTCTGCCTAACATAGGTCATTTCTGAGAGCGTTCGTGAAGGGGAAAACTGTTGGCTAGCCCTTTAGTTGTACATTGGAACAGCTATTATCCCTTGACTAAAAAGTGATCAAAGCTTCTAGCAGCTTAAAGAAATAGAGATTATAGCCTTTGGCAGAGTATATGTACTCTTAGTGTTGCTCAGCCCAACTTTTCATAACATAAATTACTTCCAGCATCAGGCATGTGTCCATAAAAGGCAATTAAATCAATTAGACATAGCATTTTATTTAACCTGACTCTGCTATGTGCATGAACTGTACGTCTATCAAAGGGATACATTTTCTATTTGCCAGAAATATGACATGCATCTGCTCCCGGCAGCGACCGCCATGCACCCATTCATGTCTAGGGTGTTCTTAGAATGTGAAGGTCAGTAATGCCCCCTCAAATTTCATGCAGTACATGGCTATCGCCGCCGCCCGCAAACACACCCCACAGGACCAGCTGGGTTTAACTAAAAACATAGAGTCTTACATTGCAGTAAACACCTAATCAGACTGAGGCATACTTATCGTAACCTTAGGTTGAGAAAAAGGAAGTCTCTTTCAAGTTCAGTGAGTCGAGTCCTTATATGCCTCATGATGTGGCGATGAAGCAGGTGGTGAATCTGGATGCAGGTGGGAGGACTGTACTTGACTGGAGTTTTGATTCCGTCTGCCAGCTGCTATCTGTTCGGATGTAAATCTGTCTCTATTGCTTCCTGATGTAGGGGGTCCAGGCTTGTGTTGGACGATAGAGTCTGATGGGGGGTCTATCCCCAGTAATTTGCAAAAGGGGACCGTTTCTTCGGGAGATCTACATGTCAATCTGGTATTATTTTTGAGTACCCAGACCTGAGTTGGAAAGCCCCATCTATACGGGATCTTCTTGTTGCGTAGGAGTGTTGTTAGGGGGCTGAACTCCTTTCTGCGCTGTAGAGTTTGTGAAGCCAGGTCTTGGTAAAATTGAAGAACATTGCCCATATATCTAATTGGTTGTAGCTTTCTTGATTGATTCAGGAGCATTTCCTTCTCAAGGAAGTTTTTAAAGCGAATAATAATGTCCCTTGGAGGTGCAGTGTCCGGGGGTTTTGGTCTGAGAGATCTGTGGGCTCGCACCCATTGAATATCTGTGGTACATGCAGAATCTTTTATTTGTTGGAATAACGACTGGAGATATACTGGGAAGTCACGGGGTAGAACACTTTCAGGGACCCCTCTAATTCTTATGTTTTTCCGGCGGCTCCTGTTCTCCAGTTCTTCCAGTTTTTCTTGGAGTGAGGAGATGGTTTCTTGGTGTGCGGCTACTTGATCTGTGAGGGTTTGGACATCCTCCTTTATCTCATCTTGGTTGGTTTCAAGAGAGTCTACTTGTAGCCCTATGGTGTGGATGTCTTGTTTCATACCTGCCAATTCCTCTCTGATGCACATGCGGACAATATCCGCAATGTCCTGCTTGGATGGCAGACCCTGAAGGATATTGGAAGTAAGGTTAGCATCTTCATCTTGGGAGATAGATAGATTAGAGGATTGGCGTTCTGTAGAAAGTCTCTTTTCTTTTGCCTCTGCTATATCTGTGGCTTGCATGTAAGAAGCAATAGTAGCTGATTTAATTGCGGACGGTTTTAGGGGTTTATCATGCTTGAGTCTTCTGGATGTCATTGTGATTGGTTTCAGGAGGAGATTGGTCGTGGGAAATCGCTTTAAGAGTGGTCCCAAGATTTTGTCTTTTGTCGCAGGTGCTCATAGATGTCACCTAAAAAGGTGTTATGGGGTCTTTCAGGGTGGGGTTTTGCTATGCTGACTCTGGTATCAAAGTGTTTCCCAGAATGTCCTGCAGGGATGTAGGGTTGAAGAATAGCCTAGTGGTTTAGCACTCTGCTCTTTTTCTCCTCTGATGTGGTAATGCGGGAGTAACTGTATGGCCAGTGTGCACTACCGTGTCGCCACCCCTATAGCATCCGCCAGTTGCAAAAATATATAATTACAGCGACAGTACACTGAGGGTTTTATGAGTTGTAGTACCTTGGTGCAGTTAGGGACTATAAGCGGGTTTTTTGTTATGTCTTTAATCCCCTTAATAAAAGTCCACCTCCCCTTCTTGCAATAAGTGTTTGCCAAAGTAAACGGGCTTCACAGGTTGTCAGTGTGTTTTTTTTTTTTTTTTTTACAGTCGCATATGTTTCAGCAGGAAGCCTGAGTGCCACTAATCAGACCCTGTTGCAAAACGTGGGTTATCTGTGCTTAGGACCCTGGTCTCCTAATGAGTGTGATGCCTTAGGGACTTAGGGCTAATATGGTGGTCGGTGTATTTCCGGGAAGATGCTCAGTGATGCGGCGTGTGTGGCTTGGGGTTTACTTCCACCTTACCAGCTTTCCTCAGGTGGGTGATAAGGTGTTTTAATGTTGGGTAAGGTGGTTAGATGTTGCCCCAGCTCCTATCTTTATTGCGGGACTTACAGTACTCGCGGCACTTACTGGTATATTGAGCGTGTCAGTGATGGCGGCCGGATCACTTCCGGTGCGGTCCGTATGCTCTCCGTGACGGCCGTACTGCAGAGGGATTTGAAACACAATCCTCGGTAACAGGTATGGTCCTGTAGCTCTTAAAGTTGCTTTTTTCTTCTGATTTGGGTCGGTTTGTTTCTGTTAGGATTCACCGTTCCTGGCTGAACATAGCGTTGCGTGGGTGATGGCGGTTCTTCTGCCTCAATGCCGCATATCTGCTGGGCTCATTTAGACTTAACAGGCTTCTCTGATATGTCAGTAGTTAGTGTGGCTGCATTTAGCTTAAAATTTTTTAAGGAAAAGATGGGATATTTGGAGTTTTAAGGGCTACCATCACAGAGCTCCGGATTTACGCTGCGCTCATGGCAGCAGCCGGCCCCGCCCCCCTAACCTCATTTTTTAAGTTAACATCTATTTTAACAAAATCATAAAAACAACAACAAAAATAAATAATAAATAAGTGAGATAGTTGTCGCTTGTGGGATGTTGTAGCAAAGAAAGAGAGAAAGTATACACTTGTAGCACTCCTAGGTCTAAAGGTAAATTAAATCTAACTGGGTGACACAAATTATTCCCTAAGGAATAAGTGAAAGGGGAGAAAACAGATTACAAATTAAAATATAACTTTTATTGGGTTGCGTTTAAAATAGGAATGAACTTAAAATCACACTTAAGCACCGATTTTATTGATGTCAGCAAATAAATACAAGTTAAGATTGTTGCTCCTAGTACTTGAGTGTTAAATGTAGGCTGGAGTGGGAACTGCTGTATACTTGTATCTTGGAGATGTGATACACCAAACTTTCTGTATACGAAGTTACCAATTCTTATATGAGAATTGAGTATATAACGTATTATTTAAATCTCCAAAATGATATATCTTTGTATGCGAAGCTTAGTGTAAGTTGAACAGTGGGTATAAAATTTTATATATTTCTGCTTATTTCCAGCTGAGATTATATACACCACTTATTACTTAAATTCTAAATAAATAGCAAGATGGGACCTGTTTATATGACGTTTTGCGTCAATAATTATAAACAGTCTCTTTACTTTTCCAAAGTGACTCCGCTTCTGTATTAGCAATTACCTACTGAAAGATTGAAGTGTAGGCTATTCACCCCAAAACATCAAGAGCTAACTTTCATGAGCACTCTTATAGTGTATATAAATGATTAAACTAAATTATGATACAATTTCTGTTTATTGAGACATTGTATATCGTTATTCAACTGGATAAACTTAATTATGTTAAGTTCCTCTGCGGTTATATATAAAAATCGTTGCTACTGGATATACTCAAACTTGAATTGCAAGGATTGTATTCTTTATTATATGCACTTGAGCTGTATGTGCTTAAATGCTCCGTGGATACCTCAGTTTAGTAATGGTCAGTGTCACTGTTTTTTGCTTGCCAGAACATACAGTCTTTATTAAGGTGCCCTTAATTAATGTATGTTATTTGTGAACGTAGTTGGATTAAATTTGCTATTGCTCATCATATATATATTTTTTAAGTGGCTCTTAGGTCCAGTATGTAGCGTGTATTAAAGCAGGATATGCCTGAGTGGTATATTACACGACTTATGAGTCACAAATAGTTTGTATATATTAAACGAACTTCGGTAAAATTTGTCTGCTCACAGTTTCTTTTAGTGCCAGTTTAAGTAGCTCACTGTGATGCGGCAGTTAAATAATTATATATGTTGCAACAATGGAGCATATCTGTTCCTATCACCACAGATTTAATTGAGTACCTATTAAAATAACTCACAGTGTTCCGGTAATTAAATAGTGTAGTTTATTAATACAATGAAACGTATCTGTTCCCAGTAACACCTGAGTTGTGGCAAAAAGATGTTCAAAGATTCTGCTTGTGTTGTGAGTCTATAGAGTTAAACCTACTGTTCGTTTGGATTTGCAGCTGATTATATTAGTCTGTGTACGTTCCACCTCCCATACAAACAGGATTTCCACAGATTAAGTTTGTGCACTGCTCTGTTGTATGAGCCGTATTAGAGGCGAAATTGTGCTTATGTGATCAAGCTGCACTTAATAATTGAACGCAAGGCAAATACAATTGCGTTCTAAATATACTTAGTGCACAATAGCTTTTAGGGCAGAGATATCTTACAGCAAAAGGTATCGTGAATATATACCCAGTACAACTCGAGGTTGATTTTAACTTATTAGGCAATAGCCACTTACGTAATTCTATTGTCCAGTCATTGTATACTATAAGATTTAGAGTTAGCTATTACAGGAGGAATAGCACTTACAACAGTATTCGGTACCAGCGCAATACATTAACACATAGTTAGATCTGAGCATTCATTAATACAAGTGAAATCATAGCTGACTACAGTAATTTGCGGTAGCTTAAGGCTGTCTAAAAAAACAGGAGCTCCTAGGACTCCTCACCATTGCCCTATCGTCCCTAACATGTTTCGCAACTTAACGTTGCTTTTTCAAAGGTGAACGCGCCGCAATATTGGCGGCTTTTTAAGGCCGTTGGAAACACGCCCCCAATAGGCGTGTATTGTAATTCAGACCAATGACATGAGATGGACTAATGATTGACGTAGAGAGACGCGTCTGAATTCTACTATAGAACGGTTTATTTGATCCTGTTTGCGAGCTTATTCTTGAATTCTTTCCAAAGCCTGATGATAGATAAAAATAATGAAATGATGGTGTAGTAAAAACAGTTAACCTGTTCGAAATGGTTTTCATTTGCCAAATATATTCACAGAGGTAGCTGATGTTATGTTGACCACAGTGACTCTGTACATAAATTCATGTTGTTATAACAAGCTATTTTATATTAACTTATTCTAGGGTGTTATTGAATTTAACATATTGCTAGATCTGATAAAAGTATAATCAGAACTTTAACCATGTTATGTTCCTGTCCCTTTAAGTCAGGATGTTCAGGTATTCACATTCCTATATAAGGCCCCTCCTCCAGTCTACCTATGCTTGGTAATTTGTATTCACTTAGCTATATGCTGAGCAACAACGAAGACACCTTGCTGATATTCCTAACCAAGGAATTTACTATTAGTAACTTCAATTGCTGTGTGCTTTTCAACTTTGGATCGTCATATTTCAGGTTTCCTTATTTTGACCGGAATCCTCAAAGTATCTTACACTTGTTAAATCTGTTTCTCCCGGCTTATACATTGAAGCCGTGTATCGGCGTCTGACGTCACCGTAAGTCTCAGGAGCTCTCTCTCACTCTGGCTGCAAACAACCAACTCCTGTGCTTAATAGTAACTCACCTTGAAGCTGCGGTAACCGTTACTAATTCTTACTCTCTGAAGGTGGTAACGTATATACCTTAATTCACTTACTACTTTAAAGGACTTTCCTGCATGTTATACAGTGTGACGCTTATGCAAATTCAGCTACCTTTAACAATCTGATTGCTTGTAATATCTATCGCTTCAGCTTGACGAACTGTGCTTTAATATTCTATGTGCATTATCAAATATCATACTGTTGATTGTGAAGGACTGCCTGCTGTTTACATGAATACTAACAACGTTATAGACTAACTAAGGATTGCCTGTTAACTAAAAACAATATAACCGTTATAGAGCTCTCCTGCTTAATTTATATAGAAACACCTCCTGGTTGCAACCTGTGTTATTTGAGGCTGACATTCACATTCTAACACTAATCTATATTTACCTTTCTTTTATCTACTATCTCTATAATTATCTGCATATTGCAAACTGCTATTGCAATCGGGATAATATACCTTTAAATCTCATTTCCTCCTCTCTGTATAATTATCTGCATATTGCAAACTGCTATTGCAATCGGGATAATATATCTTTATATCTCATTTCTTTCACTCTGCATCCATGCAGCAGTGACCCTCAGATCTATGAGCAAAAACTAGGTTCTTGATTACATCTAATGAACCTAAAGGTTTGGTGTGAGACTGAGTGGTCCTGCAGTTAAGGATATCAAATACTTGCACCTAACATAACATATTACCAAGCCTAACATATATCCTACAGCATGGATATCAGTGAACTTACAAACCGTGTTGGTTCCCTTGCACAAAGCATGGACCATATGCTACAAGGCCTCAGAGAAATTAAAATTGAAAATGATCACATTAGGAAGTTTATTAATGTGCATTTATCTGATAAACCTGCTCCTATTGAGTTAACACCTGAACCAATTGTATCTCCACCTGAAAAATTCTTTGGAGACAGGACTCAGTTTAGAGAATTTAAAAACTCCTGTACTTTGTATTTCTCTTTAAAACCCCGAACCTATGCATCTGATCGAGTCAAAGTTCTAACGGTCATCTCATATCTCAGAGGAGAGGCTAAATCATGGGCTAACGCCTTCTATGAGAACAATGATCCCATATTGGACTCCTTAGATGCCTTTTTCTCTGCCATGTCCCTATTATATGAAGACCATCATAAGCAGAATACTGCTGAGACAGCTCTTAGGAACCTACGACAAGGTAAAAGAGCAGTAGAAGAATATATCACGGACTTTAAAAGATGGGCACCAGACACCCAATGGAATGAACCTGCTCTGAGAAATCAGTTCAGAACAGGTCTTTCTGAAACATTAAAAGATGAATTAGCCCGTGGTGCAGTTCCTGTGGATTTAGAGAATCTTATGACTTTATGTATCACTGTTGATAGAAGGATAAGAGAACGTAGATCTGAAAGGGCACTATCTGATCCTGTTGTCAAGAAAATCCCAGCATACCATCCTGTGGTCACTGCACCATCTAAATCAAACGATGAACCTATGGAAGTTGCTGTCATGAGGGGTCCTCTAAAACCAGAGGAAAAAGCCAGAAGGAAGCTACATAACTTGTGTTTATATTGCGCAGCAAAGGACCATGCTGTTAGAGACTGTCCTGTGCTTATCAGACAGAAGAGGGGTAAGAATCTTCAACACCAAAATTGTCTTAATAAATTGTCTGCGCTTACCACTCATTTACCAATTTCTGTTCTTTTGCAGTGGCGTCTACAGAAGACAAAAACCCAGGCCGTTATTGACTCTGGTGCATCTGGGAATTTCATTGACCAAGCATTTGTAACAAAACATAAAATACCCACAATAAAAAAAGATAGTGCACAAGCCATAAGATTGGTTGATGGTTTTCTTATGAATACAGGGCCTATTACCCATCATACCACACCCTTACAAGTTATCACACAGAAGGGCCATACTGAGACATGTACATTTGACATTTTGCCCTCTAGTTTATACCCATTAATTTTTGGTATCAATTGGTTGATAAAACATGATCCTGATATTTCTTGGAAGCAAGGTGTTGTGAATTTCAATTCCACTTACTGTAAGGAAGTCTGTTTTCCCAAAGCTTCTGTGTGTTGTATGACTGATCATGTTTTACCTGAATGTTATAAAGAATATTCTGATGTGTTTGACAAAGTAGAAGCTCAGAACTTACCCCCCCACAGGTCATATGACTGTCCTATAGACTTACTACCGGGCAGTTCCATTCCCTTTGGTCATATATACCCTATGTCAGAACCTGAATTGGTTCATTTGAAACAGTACTTAGAGGATAACCTTAAGAAAGGTTTTATAAGACCTTCCACCTCTCCAGCAGGTGCTGCAATGTTCTTTGTTAAGAATAAGGACGGATCACTTCGTCCTATTATTGACTACAGACAACTTAATAAATGTACCAAGAAAAACAGGTACCCACTCCCACTTATCCCTGAACTTATAGAACGGTTGCAAGGAGCTAAAATTTACACAAAATTAGATCTTAGAGGAGCTTATAACTTGATAAGAATGAGGAAAGGCGATGAGTGGCTAACAGCTTTCCGCACACGTTATGGACTGTATGAATATACAGTAATGCCTTTTGGGCTGTGCAACGCTCCTGCAACGTTCCAGTGTTTTATAAATGACGTATTCCATGACTTACTTGATGTCTGTATGGTCATTTATTTAGATGACATTTTAATCTATTCTGACAATATAACAAACCATCACACCCATGTCAAGCTTGTTTTGTCCAGACTTCGTACACACCATCTCTATGCCAAGCTAGAGAAATGCATTTTTAATACCACTACTATCTCCTTCTTAGGATACCAGGTTTCCCCTTCTGGTATCGCTATGGAAGCAAACAAAGTGGAAGCTATTACTAACTGGAGCACCCCCCGTACAAAAAAAGATGTTCAGAGATTTCTTGGGTTTGCAAACTTCTATAGGAAGTTTATCAAGGGCTTTTCTGAGATTGCTAGACCCTTGACTAAATTAACTCAGAAAAAACCTGGTTTCTCTTGGAATATACATGCTGAGAACGCATTTAAAGTATTAAAGGAGAGGTTTGTAACAGCACCGATACTCAAATTCCCAGATCCCAGTTTACAGTACACGCTTGAGGTTGATGCTTCTGAGTACGCTCTTGGAGCTGTACTCTCACAAAGAGTTTCACCCAAGGAAGCACTACATCCAATATCATATTACTCTAGGGTAATGAGCTCAGCCGAGCTAAATTATGCTATTGGTGAAAAAGAGCTTCTCGCTATAAAATCAGCACTAGAGTTTTGGAGACACCTCCTTGAGGGTACTAAACATACTATTCTTATATTTACGGATCATAGAAACCTTGAATATTTAAAAACCAGCAAAACATTAACATCTAGACAAGTTAGATGGAGCCTCTTCTTTTCAAGATTTGATTTCACCATCACTTACCGCCCAGGTTCTAAAAATACAAAAGCAGATGCGCTTTCAAGGAAGGATCCAAAACCTCAACATTATATACCTCCAGATTCTATCATTCCACAAAATAAGTTCATTGGATTGACTTCAATCACTGAAACCTCTATAAAAGAGTATCAGAGAGCAGATCCAAAACTCTCATTAGCAGATCTACAAAAACACAGTAGTAATCTGTATTACCATGGAAACCAGATATACATTCCAGAACCTCTACGAAATGAATTGATGCATTCTGCACATTATTCTCTCCTTTCAGGACATCCTGGACTTCATAAAACACTACGCATACTACAAAGAGACTATTGGTGGCCCAATATGAAAAGTTCTGTCTCTTCCTACATTCGATCCTGTTCTGTCTGCGCTACTTGCAAACATACTAGAACTCGTCCTTATGGACTTCTACTTTCATTACCAGTTCCTGAAAGACCCTGGAAGGACATAGCAATGGACTATATAGTGGAGTTACCTCCATCCTCTAACCATAACACAATTCTAGTCATTGTTGATTTGTTTTCTAAAATGGCACACTTTATCCCACATATGGGTTTACCAACCGCATCCGAAACAGCCATACTGTTCTTGAATCATGTTGTAAAGTTACATGGACTACCTGACTCCATCACGTCTGATAGAGGATCTCAATTCACCTCTAAGTTCTGGACTCAGTTATGTTCTATACTCAAGATTACTAGGAGATTAAGTACTGCTTATCATCCCCAGACTAATGGTCAGTGCGAAAGGACTAACCAGTCTCTTGAACAGTATCTGAGATGCTATTGTACCAACCAACAGGATAACTGGTTCGCTCTGCTGCCTACTGCAGAATTTGCACATAATAACATGACCAACGCATCCACAAAAACTTCGCCATTCTATATTAATTATGGTTTTCACCCTTCATACCATCTTTTCCACAGAACCGATTCCTTGCTACCTACGGTTGATCAGACAGTTAATACTATTGCTGAGGGTTTTTCTGTTCTCAAAACAACCTTACAAGAAGCTCAAGCTTCACAGAAACATCATTATGATTTGAGACGCTCGAAACCCCCTCCTTATAAACCTGGGGATAAGGTTTGGTTAAGTACCAAACACTTGAAACTCTGTATTCCAAGTAAAAAGCTTGGAAGTCTCTTTATAGGTCCCTATGACATAGTTAAGGTTGTTAATCCAAATGCTGTGACTCTTCAGCTACCTCCCTCTCTCAGGATACATCCTACATTCCATGTGTCCCTCCTGAAACCTTTCTCTCCGACAAGGGATCCCCCTCATCCGTCATTGACTAACCCTCCAGTTGTGGATGATGTTGAGTATGAAGTGGATTCTATTTTGGACTCTCGTTTATACCGCAATCAACTCCAGTACCTGGTACGATGGAAAGGTTTTGGGGCTGATGAGGACTCCTGGGAACCATACTCTAATTTGTCGGCACCCCGTCTTCTTTCAATTTTCCATCGAAGACATCCCGACCGATCCAAGCCTTGATCCGCGGAGCGGCTCTTTTTAGGGGGGCGTCCTGTTATGTTCCTGTCCCTTTAAGTCAGGATGTTCTGGTATTCTCATTCCTATATAAGGCCCCTCCTCCAGTCTACCTATGCTTGGTAATTTGTATTCACTTAGCTATAAGCTGAGCAACAACGAAGACACCTTGCTGATATTCCTAACCAAGGAATTTACTATTAGTAACTTCAATTGCTGTGTGCTTTTCAACTTTGGATCGTCATATTTCAGGTTTCCTTATTTTGACCGGAATCCTCAAAGTATCTTACACTTGTTAAATCTGTTTCTCCCGGCTTATACATTGAAGCCGTGTATCGGCGTCTGACGTCACCGTAAGTCTCAGGAGCTCTCTCTCACTCTGGCTGCAAACAACCAACTCCTGTGCTTAATAGTAACTCACCTTGAAGCTGCGGTAACCGTTACTAATTCTTACTCTCTGAAGGTGGTAACGTATATACCTTAATTCACTTACTACTTTAAAGGACTTTCCTGCATGTTATACAGTGTGACGCTTATGCAAATTCAGCTACCTTTAACAATCTGATTGCTTGTAATATCTATCGCTTCAGCTTGACGAACTGTGCTTTAATATTCTATGTGCATTATCAAATATCATACTGTTGATTGTGAAGGACTGCCTGCTGTTTACATGAATACTAACAACGTTATAGACTAACTAAGGATTGCCTGTTAACTAAAAACAATATAACCGTTATAGAGCTCTCCTGCTTAATTTATATAGAAACACCTCCTGGTTGCAACCTGTGTTATTTGAGGCTGACATTCACATTCTAACACTAATCTATATTTACCTTTCTTTTATCTACTATCTCTATAATTATCTGCATATTGCAAACTGCTATTGCAATCGGGATAATATACCTTTAAATCTCATTTCCTCCTCTCTGTATAATTATCTGCATATTGCAAACTGCTATTGCAATCGGGATAATATATCTTTATATCTCATTTCTTTCACTCTGCATCCATGCAGCAGTGACCCTCAGATCTATGAGCAAAAACTAGGTTCTTGATTACATCTAATGAACCTAAAGGTTTGGTGTGAGACTGAGTGGTCCTGCAGTTAAGGATATCAAATACTTGCACCTAACATAACAAACCAGGATTGTGTTCTTTATGAAACCTAATCTGCTTTTTATATATTTTGACAAACATAATATGAAGTAGCGTGTTAAAACCGTGAATAAAGAAATTGAAACAAAAAATATTAGAAAAGGGAAAGGGAGGGGAGTGTTTAGACTATTAACCTCAAACATGACTAGAATTGATGTGTGCTTATGTTGTGAACATAGGGGATCATAAGACCCCTAAAAAGTGCATTATCGTGTGTATTAATACATTTATTCTTAAAGAAAAGATATGAGAAAAAGATTTTTTAACCTGATATAGGTGCGTTGATGGATCATTAATAAAGATCATACTGAGTGGTTAGTTCAACAGCACTTATCCAGTGACTTAGTGTTTTAAGAGTGTGTTGGTGTAACGTGATGGAGATAAGGTTTCTATAAATTGTTTTTGTAGCAAACATTAGTTCATTGACAATGTACTTGAAGTGTACCTGTGTATTTTGTTGCTATTGCTGTCTACCTTACATAGATAATCTGTTTTTACAAGAAAGGAGTAAAATTATTTACTTCATTTAATCCATTCGGTTGAACTGAATTCAAAAGGAAGATCCATTTGCTCTCCGCTCTGAGTAGGACATTCCCTACATTGCCACCCCTTATGCCCAAATGTATTTTCTGAATCCCAAAGCATTTCAAATCAGACTGTTTGGAATTATGTCTTTTCAGGAAATGACGAGCTACAGATGTCATATTTTTTCCTTCTTGCAGATCTTTAGTTGCATTTTTTATATTCCTCAGATGTTCTTGGAGTCTTTGTCTTATTTTTCTTGTTGTCATGCCAACATATAACAGATTACATTTGCATTGTAAAACGTATATGACTCCTTCCGTGTGGCAATTAATGTAGGATTCAATTTTATGGATTTTCTCAAAACGATCAGTAATTTCTTGTTTATTGACCATGAAGCTGCATGTGCTGCATGTTCTGCATTTAAATGATCCTTTCTTGAAGGCTCCCAAGGTTCTTGGTCCCTGTAAGTGACTGGGACTAATAAGATCCTTGAGATTGCGAGTTCTTCTGAAGCCCGTTTGTACTTTTTCTCCCACAATTTTGGAGATTACAGGATCAGAGGTTAGAATGTGCCAGTTATTTTGCATAATATTTAGAATTTGAGAGCTTTTAGGGTTGTAGGTGGAGATGAATCTCACTTGTTCCTGTTTCGATTTGATTTTCGTTTTCAACAGTTCCTGTCTCATGGTATTTTTAGCTCTAAATTCTGCTTTTTTTATTGTTCTTTTACTATAACCTCTTGAGATTAATCTCTCAGTTAATTCTTTTGCTCTTATTTTATAGTTCTCTTCTGTGGAGCAGTTGCGTCTCATCCTGAGAAATTCTCCTGTGGGGGGCGCTTTTACTGTGTTTGGGGCATGAGCACTTGTACTAAAAAGTAAACTGTTAGTAGCAGTTTTCTTACGATGGACATCTGTTTCCAATGTGCCTGTTATTGTTTTTATGATTTTTAGATCTAGAAAGTCTATGCTTTCTTGGCTTGCTTCATAGGTCAATTTGATGTTTAGTGTATTGGTATTCAGTTTGGCCATGAATTGGTCCAATTCTGTACGAGTCCCTTCCCATAGGAAGAGCACATCGTCTATGTATCTCATCCATAAAGGTATTTTAGGTATTTTATTTAAATCCTCAGTATTGTTATCTGAGAACACATGTTTTTGCTCCCACCAGCCAAGAAAGAGATTGGCATAGGTGGGGGCACAGGCGGTACCCATTGCCGTGCCTCTGGTTTGAAGGTAAAAACCGTTATCAAAAGTAAAGAAATTGTGTGTCAAAATGAATTTTAACAGTTGTAGAACAAAACTGTCATGAGCTGGGTCTTCCTCAGATCCCATAGAGAGAAACCACTGTACAGCTTCTATACCAAGATCATGATTTATACAGGTATATAGTGATTCAACATCAGCCGTGACTAACCATGTAGATGGTAAAAGGTGTACATTTTCTAGCTGAACCAAGACGTCAGTAGTGTCTTGTACATATGATGCTAATTGACGAAGATAATTCCTGAGTCTGAAGTCAATGTATCTACTCGCTTTTTCCGTAAGACTGTTAATGCCAGACACAATTGGCCGTCCTGGGGGTTGTTGTTGGTTTTTGTGAATTTTTGGAATTAAGTAGAAAGTTGCTACTGTTGGTTCCTTCACTTTGAGATATTGGTATTCTTTGTTTGTGAGTAGATTATCAAATTTAGCCATTTCTATGATATTCAAATATTCATGGAGGAATATTTTATTTGGATTAAAGCTTAACTTTTTATAGCACGATGTGTCCCTGAGTTGTTTGTCTGTTTCTTTTTTGTACATGTTAATGGGCCACAGAACTATATTTCCCCCCTTATCTGAATTTCGGATGATGACATCATCCCAGTTTCTCATGTCATTTAATGCCCTTTGTTCCTGAGTTGTTAAGTTTCTTTCAGTTAGTTTGTCTGATAACTGCAGTATTTCATTACAAACTACATCAGTGAACACCTGTAGTTGAGGGCATTGAGGTGGTTAGATGTTGCCCCAGCTCCTATCTTTATTGCGGGACTTACAGTACTCGCGGCACTTACTGGTATCTTGAGCGTGTCAGTGATGGCGGCCGGATCACTTCCGGTGCGGTCCGTATGCTCTCCGTGACGGCCGTACTGCAGAGGGATTTGAAACACAATCCTCGGTAACAGGTATGGTCCTGTAGCTCTTAAAGTTGCTTTTTTCTTCTGATCTGGGTCGGTTTGTTTCTGTTAGGATTCACCGTTCCTGGCTGAACATAGCGTTGCGTGGGTGATGGCGGTTCTTCTGCCTCAATGCCGCATATCTGCTGGGCTCATTTAGACTTAACAGGCTTCTCTGATATGTCAGTAGTTAGTGTGGCTGCATTTAGCTTAAAATTTTTTAAGGAAAAGATGGGATATTTGGAGTTTTAAGGGCTACCATCACAGAGCTCCGGATTTTCGCTGCGCTCATGGCAGCAGCCGGCTCCGCCCCCCTAACCTCATTTTTTAAGTTAACATCTATTTTAACAAAATCATAAAAACAACAACAAAAATAAATAATAAATAAGTGAGATAGTTGTCGCTTGTGGGATGTTATTGGGGTACAGGTTCATGTCTGGAGAAGTAAGGCTAGTATAAATAACATGGGTATATCACCAATAGGGTATGTGGGGAAAGCTGACACATTGCATGTGAGCTAAAAAGTAAAATATAGCCATAAGCAAATCTGAACACACTGGCTTGTCTGTGTACTTATCCCAAGATTAGACTGTTTAAAATAATTGATCCACTTAGACAGCTCTGATGTGGTGTGCCCTAAGAGGTATAGAAAAGTCTCAGTGAGCCCTGGTAGCAATTGAGGCAATAATATTTTAGACTGAATTACGTAAGCAAGAAACTCTTTGGTAAATTGATCCTCCAACCATGTCTTTGAAGAAACAATAGACGTTGTTTTGTGTGAGTTTCTGCTAAATGAAAAGATTGAGCTAGTACCAAGATATCGTCCAAATAAGGAAACACCACAATACCCTACTCTCTGATTACAGATAGAAGGGCACCTAGAACATTTGAGAATATTCTTGGTGCTGTTGCAAGGCCAAACGGAGGAGCGACAAATTGGTAATGCTTGTTTAGAGAATCTGAGAAAATCTCAGAAATCTATAGTGATCTGGATGAATCTGATTGTTAAGGTAAGCGTCCTGTAAGTCTATTGTGGACATGAAGTGACCTTGCTGAACAAAAGGCAAAATAGTCCTTAGAGTCACCATCTTGAAAGTTGGGACTCTTACAAAACAATTTAAAGTTTTCAGATCGACAATTGGTCTGAAAGAATTTTCCTTCTTTGGTACAATGAATAGATTTTAATAAAAACCCAATCCTTGTTCCTGCTGTGGAACTGGGACAATTACCCATGAAAGTTCTAAATCTGAAACACATTTCAGAAAGACTTGAGCTTTTACTTTTTTTTTTGGTACATGGGTAAGAAAGAATCTTCCCAAGGGAGGTCTTATTCTGAATCCTATTCGATACCCCTGAGAAAGTATATTCTGAATCCACTGATTTTGGACAGAGTCTGTCCAAACTCTTTGAAATCGCTTTAGTCTGCCCCCTACCAGAAAAACCAGCTTGAGGGCCACACCTTCATGTAGGTTTAGGGGCAGAATTTGTTTTCTTAGAAGGCTTGGATTTATTCCATTTCGGATATGGTCTCCAATTAGAGCCAGAAGCCTTAGGGGAAGGAGAAGTTTTCTGTTCTCTAATTTTAACGAAATAAAAATGATTGGGAGCTTTAAATGTACCCTTAGATTTCTTGTCTTGGGGTAGAAAAACTCCCTTACCCCCAGTAACAGTGGAGATAATATAATCCAATTGTGAACGAAAAAGATTTTTACCTTGAAAAGAGAGAGATAAAAATCTAGTTTTAGACACCATGTCAGCATTCCAATATTTAGGCCATAAAGCTCTTCTAGTTAGAAAGGCTAAAGACATGGATTTGACATTTATCTTCATAACATCAAATATAGCATCACACATAAAATGATTTGCATGTTGAAGTAAACTGTCCAACCAAAAAGTAGATAGCCATAGATATAACAGGTCTAAGAATATAGCCAGTATGTAAATATGCCCTTCTTAGATAGGATTAAAGCTTCCTATCTAAAGGATCCTTAAAAGAAGTACTGTCTTCCATAGGAATAGTAGTACTTTTGGCAAGAGTGGAAATTGCCCCAACAACTCTAGGAACTGTTTCCCAAAGTTCTAAATTGGCCACAGGGAAATGGATACAATTTCTTAAACCTAGAAGAAGGGTTAAAAGAGGTACCAGGCTTAGACCATTCTTTAGCAATCACATTAGAGATAGCGTCTGGAATAGGAAATACTTCAGGAGTAATAACAGTAGTCTTAAATACAGAATTTAGACGATTTGTCTATATCTGTCTCTGACTTGCTTCCTCTGAATCAGAGGAAACCTCATCAGTAGAGGATTCATCAGTATGCTGAAGGTCAGAACTTAATTCACTAGGAAATTAATTAATTTAATTAATTTTAGGAAAATGTTGCAAAACCCTTTTAAGTTTATTTGAAGGCGGAATAGCAGCAATTGCCTTCTCTATAGCTGCAGCAATAAAATTGTTCATTTGTGCAGGAATGCTATGTACATTAGATAGATAAAATAAAAGAGGGTGCATTTGTACTCATAGATTATATTATCAGCATTTAACAAATTGTTAAAACAAGAGCCACATAATTGAGCTGAAGAATTTAGATCAGCTTTTTTTTACAACACACTTAGCTTTGGTAGATACGTGTTCAGGCAGCTCAAATCCTATGGTAACATCAGAGGCAGGTTCAGCTTGAGACATAATTGCAAAAAAACTAAATAAAAAAAAACCTTAAATTATGCTTACCTGATAATTTTCTTTTTTCTTCTGACGGGGAGAGTCCACAGCTGCATTATTTACTTTTGAGAAATACAGAACCTGGCCACCAGAAGGAGGCAAAGACACCCCAGTTAAAGGCTTAAATACCTCTCCCACTTCCCTCATCCTCCAGTCATTCTGCCGAGGTAACAAGGAACAGTAAGAGAAATACCAGGGTGAAAAAGGTGACAGAAGAATAAAAAATACGGTCGCCCCATAGATAAACGCGGGTGGGGAGTTGTGGACTCTCCCCGTCAGAAGAAAAGAAAAGAAAATTATCAGGTAAGCATAATTTAAGTTTTTCTTATCAAACGGGGAGAGTCTACAGCTGCATTACTTTTGGGAAACCAATACCCAAGCTATAGGGCACCACAGCCTGAATCACCCAAAGCCCAACAAACAAACTGCTTCACCAGAAGCAGAAGGATCAAACAAAAATGGAAAGGACCAAGTAACTGCCCATCAGTTAAGACCAACAAGGCCCTTGCTAAAGACCGTCCAGATTCACTAGACACCACCGAGCACAAAGGCCTCCGAGTAGACAAAGTCCTGCAGGCTCCGCGCCCACACAGAAACGCACCCCTGACCCGAAGGAAGTGGGGGGCCTGCCCATTCTCCCAAAAGGGAAGAAGAAGAGCTCAGATACAATAGTCCAAAAGGACCACCGGACATTAACTAGGGCAATAAAGAAACCCCGAACATAATACCCAGAGCGCAACCAAGATTGCAACAGGACAACAACCACATAGAGAAACCTAGAGGGACAAGATAGACCCCCTTCCATACCCAGGGTGCAACTTCGCACTTAGGATAAAGCGACCAAGGAGTAAAACCACCCCCGGGAACCGCTTAAAAACAGCACCATAATATCTAAATATGCTCTGGATAAAGCCACACACAGGATTCCCTCTGCAAAAGAGGTCTCAGCGGGCGCAAGCCGTCAATACTAGATGAACAAAGCTAGGAATCTGTACCAGGACTCTCCCAGAGGAAAAGCTCAGAAGAAAAAAGTGCAGAGCAACTCCCTCTCAAGAAGACAGGGAGGAAAGAATAGCACCCAAAATCCAGCAGAGAAAGTGCTACTTGCTGAGGGAAGGAAACGCTGCAAAACCTCCTACCTAAGGAAGGCCCAAATGATCTAACGATCGAACGATAATATGCGGTCAAGGCTCAACAGGGCAGTCAGATCCCTGGCCCCCACTCCGATGTAACGGACCCAGCAGCAAAATGACTGGCAAAATCCGAAAGGACAAGGTAATGAAAAGTTCCCCGACCACCAAGACCCTCAGGAATGAGGAGGGGATCCAGACCCCCCAAGGACTAGCTCGAGTTCCAGAACTCAGGCGCAGCTCCATTCCCAATAGAAGGGGCACCTCCAAAAAAGGAGACCACATACTGAGACTACAGAAACGGCATGACACCAGAATCCGACCCGTCATATAACTGCCTGCATACAAGGCAGGGAGGACCCCCTGAACAGAGGAAGAGAAGGACCTCCAGGGCACCAAGCAGATACTGTGGTATGCCCAGACTTCCCCCAAAAATAGGGGAAACATAACCAATCACCAGCCTACAGGCATGAAGCGTAAAGCTGTAGACGGACATCAAAAGGACAATACCATTTGACAGAAATCATCCAGCCACTACAGCTGGCCCAGAAGAATTCCATTTCTCAGATAAAAGAAGAAAACCCCACCGAAGTGACAAGAGGACGTTCCGGAAACCAGAAAACTGGGCCATCCAGATCCAACTAAGAGATCAGGACACAGAAAATCCAAAAATGTCCAGTCTAAGACAAGGATCAGGGCCATAAAACCAGACACCCGGAATCCGGAGCCGACTTCAAACTAAAAACCCCTGAGGAATCCACGGGTTATCCCATCCGGAGATCTTGCACCATAGGTGATGCAATCACAGCCGCATCCAAGGGACCTTGGACACTGAACGTTCATGTACATATCCCAGAGACAGGGAGCTTGACCCCTAAATGCTCGAGGGACAACAAGTCTAAAGACTAAAGGAAAAATTACAAAAGGAAGCGCTCAGAACCTAGAAATCTAGATCAAGAAGATTAAAAGTATCTAAAAATCCTCTCAGGATAAATATCCCGCAAACCCCTACAGGTCAAGGAATTAACAAATGAACGAGAATTCCAAGTACTAACCATGCCCGACCCTGCTTATCTCCCAAGATCAGACGATATCGGGCGTATTCAGGGTGGAGAGGCCGTAGGCAACCTAAACGCCTAACAGGGGCAACCGCAGGAAAATGACGACACAATCTCCAGAGCTCCAAAAATATGGAAGCAGTCGAGATATCGTAGGGGGAAACGAAGGGCCAATAACCAGAGCTTCCAGAAAACAGATGACCAGAAACCCAGCCCCAATGAAGGGAAAAAAGCGGCACAGCAACCTCAACCCCATAAGGAAGAGGTATAGTAACCAAGGATTCACAATGGACAATAAAAAAAAAATAATACCAAAGGAGGAGACAAGAATCGCCACCTTAAACCTGATACTGCGGATATCCAAAGAGTCATCTGAACTTGTTACCCCTTCAGGAAGAGAACTCTAGCTCCGAGGCCAAAGGACCCCAGGAACCCCCAGAGCAAGCCTTAGCAGGATCCGACACGGTAACCCCGCCAACAATCAGGAACAGGACATTGAGAACTGAGCTCAATCCCCTCTGATGCACCATCCAAAGGAAAAACCAGAGGCAACCTAAAGTCTAGGAATGAAAGGCCTCCTATAACATATAAAACCAAGAAAATCAACTCCTCACCCGAGTGAGCAAACTCGGCACCCCAACCGGGCCAGCCAGTTATAACGGGCACCATGTGGTTGATATAGACATCCAGGAATAGAAAAACTAGTGCCCGACCAGGACCAGCCTGATATATAGAGCACCACGGAACTGTCCCAGTGCACAGGAAAGTCGAATCCCAAGGAGGGATAGACATAACAATGTCCTAAACAGATTATCAAACTTCCGTGGAAGTGCTAAAGCGACCACAAAATTGCTAGTAAATTCAAATTCCAGAAAAGAAATGTTTTCCAAAAAGAAAAACTATAACAGACATGAGCTTCTCAAAATGAAATAAAATACATCCTGATCGGAATAAAGTAAATGAAGGCAGCACCCGCAGGTGAATGTCCAAGAAGAATGGACACACTAACAGGACCAGCCAGAGGCCCAATTCTTCCAAAGCTCAGGACTGGAATAAGATACCCAAAAAAAAAAGAAAAATGGAGACGACAAGGAGATTGACTTCATCCCCATGCGTCTAACCCAGCTTGCCATCCAGAATGGAAGACCGAGGATCCATCGAACCATTAGAACTGGAATCCTCCAGCACTGCCAAAACATGCCTCAGAAGGACACGAAGGTGTGCCAGTCTATAACGAAAGGCAAGACTTACCTCCGCCGTGGCAACTTATGACCCCGGCCCGAGGGTTGGACCCCTGAAGCCTCAGAGGAAACCGCTTCCCCAGAGGGCTGATTTGATCCAGACAATCCCACGACTGATGAGCCCTGGTTAGCAGAACACTGACAGTATCTTCCAGGAAGATGCAAATGCGCCAACGCCATAGATATGGCCATGCAAAACTGTGCCGTAACTTCTGGAGGAATCAAGCCGCGTCAAACGGCATCTGGGACACCTGCTTGCGTAGCAACAGAAAAATCTAGGGTGTGCGCCCCACGGGATATGGAATCCTCAGGGGCAGATAGAATCCTCAGGGGCAGATGGCTTGGCGGACTCTAAGTTCCCCGATTCGGGAGAAAAGAGCCCTCTAAAGCGGCATTCAGAACATAACTGATGGGCATGGATTACCCGGGCCATTTCATGTTCTTTGCAAGAAGTAGAATCTGAATCAGAGACATCCGTCTCCACAAAATCAGAATCTTACATAACTTGGTGATTGAAATTATGGATAAAAAATAAACGGCTCCTAACACCCCCAATGGCTGGGGCACTCACCACCTCCTATGATCCAGACAACTAGCGAAACAGCCAGAAAAAAACAATTGCTGTAAGCAATTGAAAGGAATGTACTTACATAGCACTCAACAGCACATGTTTTGAACTAGCTAGGGACCATAGGTGAGTAAGCCCGTGAAAGGCAGGTTTAAAACTTAACTTTTATTAACTCGATTAAAAAATGAAATAGTTAAAAATATCAGCTAGTGTGACCCAGAACGAAGGTGATTTCAGGGGGGTGAAAAAATATTCCTCCCAAATCCCAATGTGTTTAATATTAATGCCCCTGTATGGTCTCCTGGGGTAATGCCCTTGATAAAAAGGGGAGTAATACAAATGTACCTCTAGATTAGGTTGGTTAAGGTGAGGGTCAATATCACAGTAAGAACAACCCTGCTGTTACTCTCTGTCTGAGTCAGGGGATCTCCACAGTAAAGTCACACCTTCCAGGATAAATTATATGGTACAGTTGTCTGTAGGAGATGTGAGCTTACCACAAATTAAGTAATGTTAAATTAGCTATCGGGTACCGGAATAGATAGGGTACTCCTATTATTTACTAGTCAGTGATTACTAGTGGGATTCAGCGCCTATTATCCTCTTATTTATCTTGTATACAATAGTTTACTAGTATTGTTTGGATTATTATATAGGTGGTACTAGGAATACAGTTACCAAACCTGGTACTTATGATATCAATTCTATTGTTATTTTTATCATCCAGTCAGATAATAAGGCCACTGGGGATAAGTTGATTCTAGAGGTGCCCACGCTCTTATAGCAAATTCACGTTGTATTGGGGTGAAATATTTTAAAAAAGAAAAAAATCTAGTAATTCACAGGAATGGAATAATTATATAACTCAAGGAAATATTTATAATTTTACCCTAATTGTCTCTGTCTCTTCAATATATAGGACACTTATAGTGATATTTACCACTGTGGGGTCGATAAGGCTAGTGTGGCTAGGCCTAAGTTATATTTGGATATTCCTGGCTTGTCAATGTTTCCCTTGTGAATGGGAGATAATCTTAATAGCCTCCTCAGTAAATGTTCCTTATGTTGAAAATAAACCCCATGCAAAATTACACAAACTAGGTCCCCCGAAGTTATTCAATTTTATTGTTAACTATTGCAGTATAATAGTGTAGAGGAATGCTTGGTGTAACATACTTGGGTGAAGTAGGACTTTAGAGACACTTGCACATTAAATGTGTACCAATCTCTGTTGGTTTATTATTGTTCAATAACGGTATGATTACCGGAGGAGCTGTTTATTTCAGGAAACCGCTATTCCTATATAACCAGTATTTCCCTTGTTCGAATCTGATTAGTTGTATATACTGAGTTGTTTTAAAAAAATGAAAACGATACCCAGACTACTTAATGCACAGATTTTCTCAACTGTGTTAATTCAACAGATATCTTGCACTTAATGTCCATAAGACCGTGCCGTAATTTATGCTAATGCCACTGTTGGATTAAATATGTTATTAATATTGTAATTCGCACTGTAATATCGCTGGGGAGAAAATTTCTTTTAAATATTTGTCATTGGATACTTAAAATTGACTCCCCAAACTCCTGGTTCAGCGGTTACACTCTATTTGTAGCTGACAGTGCAGGTGTCTGGTATATATGAGAGGGAACTATTCTCCCCTCTTCTTGAAATAAGATTTACAATGTAAGCGTACCAATATACAAGTAAATATAATCAGGATCCTGCTGGTATACAGGTAGCGGTTAAGGATCCTGGCTGTAAGTTTAAATTAAATTATCTCTCCGGTAATTCTATTGTCTTTACTACCGCTAAAAAATAGTAGTTGTAGAATACTTAGGTAAGGTAAATTATGGATTTTTCTTTAGCGTAAATATATTTCAACCAGGCACTCTCACAAACATACAGGTTTAAATTAAATTCTAATAATACATTCGCTCAACAAGTCACACTGCTGTTTAGTTTAAAAAGGGAGAGATAGTCTCCTGTAGCCCTGACATGTTTCGCCTAAACGGCTTTGTCAAAGGTGGGGCGCCCGCCATTCTTTTTTATTGGCCAGTCTCAGAGAGGCTTGTCCCTCTTCAACTGATCCGATTGGTTCCTCCCTTCTTTCATTCAATAGGTTACTAGGGAGGTGTGTACTTTCGTCATTGTCTGGTTTCCACCCTCTTAATGACGACCTTGCATTGTGTTATCGTTACATCTGTTATTGATGCAGGACTCGATATATATATATATAAGAGTCAAACTGAGATATAATAATAAATCTTTAGCTGCAAGGGAAGGGGTTCATTCCTTTATTTCAAACTGTAGCGTGATCGAATATACTTATTTTATATATTTAATTTACTTACAGTTAGAATGACTGAAAAGGGAAAGTTATATTGAGAAGTTAGTTTTCTTGACAAAAAGGAGAGTAAACATTGTTTCAGATGTAATCATTATGACGGGTAAGTAATCAAAGATAGAACCAGGTTCCAGGCTTTGTGTTTCGTGAATCTGTAGCGGCGTATTCAGTATATCAATTTGATGGGCTAGGCTGTTCACTGCCCCGATTGGTTGTTCCTTGCTAGAGTCAAGCTTATCTGAATGGCGTGAATCGTGCCGGGAGAAGAATATCTTCCACTTTTTATCATATTGAATTGAACAATTCAGTGCCCAGAAAGTGTTTTAACATAAGGTCCCCAATTTAAATACATAACTAGAATTTTTTATTTTAATTTTATTTTTTATGTTTTATATCAAAGTTGTGCCGAAGTGCGGAGGGTGTCGGGGTGAGTGCCAGGTCCTCTTTTGCCCTGTTTATTTACATTACTATACATGTACTAGTGACGGAATAAAACTATATATTAAAGCTCGTGAAGTGAAAAGGAGGTGAAAAAAATGGGGGGGGGGGGAATTAATAAAAAGTGAAAAAAGAAATTGCTAAAATGTGGAGACCATACAGGGGCATTAATATTAAACACATTGGGATTTGGGAGGAATATTTTTTCACCCCCCTGAAATCACCTTCGTTCTGGGTCACACTAGCTGATATTTTTAACTATTTCATTTTTTAATCGAGTTAATAAAAGTTAAGTTTTAAACCTGCCTTTCACGGGCTTACTCACCTATGGTACCTAGCTAGTTCAAAACATGTGCTGTTGAGTGCTATGTAAGTACATTCCTTTCAATTGCTTACAGCAATTGGTTTTTTCTGGTTGTTTTCTTTAAGTGTACAGCACCTAAGTTCCTGAGTATATCTAGATTGTCTCTATTAATACAGTTAATACATACGAGATACTAATATTATTAGGAACACAGCACCAGTAGTGCCGTCGTCTTCTCTTTTTCTAGTAATAACTAGCGAAACAGACTCTCTCCGTCGCCACACAGTCAGGAATACGAAATGGAGAACAGAAACATGACCACTCCCGGTTACAAAGCACACAATGCAGTTCAAAGAAAAGCATGCAGTCCCAAAAGACCGCACAGCCTGATAAAAAAGGCCGGTATGTTCCGAAATAGCCACAAGCCTAAGCATCACTACACATTAGCAGACAGAATCACATAACAAACATGATTAAAGTCCCCCCTGTTCAATAACCTCCCTGAGAAGATATTAACCCTTGATTCCAAAGATAAAGGAGTCCCACTAAAACCCTGACTTATTCATATACATTACATACTCATACTGAAAGTAAAATGAAGCGTTCTTACCGGAATCTACGCCATGGAACAGTAACACGGCCCTTCAAGTGTGACAGATAGTAGCATCGCTTCTGACATGGACTTGAGTGAAGAAAGCAGGCAGCGAAACTCATCAATGCTGATTGTTTATGGAGCTGTTAATCTGAGTTGGGATGGTTTTGCAGAAAGACTCTCCCTGCAACTTTCACCCAGGCTCTCACTGAAAGGCTGACAGGACTATTTAAAACTCCAGTCCCATTCCGAAGAGTACTACCCTCCATAAGAGACTAAACCGAATCTTCCGACACTTCTCTGCCAACCTCCTGTGATGAAAGGCAAAGAATGACTGGGGGATGAGGAAAGTGGGGGAGGTATTTAAGCCTTTGGCTGGGATGTCTTTGCCTTCTCCTGGTGGCCAGGTTCTGTATTTCCCAAAAGTAATGAATGCAGCTGTGGACTCTCCCCGTTTAAGAAGAAAAAGAAATTAATTGTGCAAATTTATATCCATGCACCTGTATATGATAATACATGTATGTATATTGAGAGATTGGGAAAAATGAAAACTGATTAATAAAATAATGCTGCATGAAAACTCTTAAAGTGTTTTCTGTATGCACTGAATGAGCTGGGGGGGGGGGCTTATAATGGCAAATTTGACTGGAAAATTGTGACAGTAAATTTTGGGCAAAAAAACTACACCAAATGACGCATAACGGATGACATAAATAGCGTCATCACATGCGCGTTTGCGCGCAAATTTCTAATACACCTATAACTCTAAAAAGCAGGTAAGAATTTAGTTTGTATATATAAAAAAACTAAATGTACCTAAATAGATACTTCTATTATAACTGCATAAAATGTGATTATCAACATTCCATGAATAAATAAATTACTAGCTCCAAAAAAAAACCTGTATGTTTCACGGACTCTACCAACCTTGACAAACATTTAGCCACAAATAAAATTAAAAAAGCTAAAAAGAGCACTGAATTACTGACTCAAGACATGTATACAAACAATATATAATAACTTTACTTAAAAAGTGCCCAATCCATAGCTGAGAGTGTCTGTTATAATAAAAGTATATACTTACCGTGTAAGACACCCATCCACACATAGCAGACAGCCAAACCAGTACTGAAACATATCAGCAGATGTAATGGTACAAGAGTATATTGCCAATCTATAAAGGGAGGCAGCAGATTAATCCATGTGACCAATTTACCGAGAGCCTTATGAAAAGCTTTCCCCTAGGTGAAAACATGATATCATCAGGCAATACTCCCTTCACATCCCTCAGACAAACACTGCACTTAGAGAGGAAGTGGGCTTCAATATGCTAAGAAGCGCCTTTCACTTTAGAATCAAGCACATCATGCGTCACCACCTCCTAAGGAGGCAAAGTTTTTAAAACTGAGGTATGAGTGAGGTGGGAGGTGTATTTATAGGCATTTGAGGTTTGGGAAAGGAGGGGTAAGACACGCTAACCGGAGCTTAGCCTAGGTGCAGTCAGATATCATAGTGGCTGATGCTGCATTATCTCTGGCGTTTTAGGAAGCTAATACTCAAGAGGGGGTTATATTATAAGAGTTTGCTTTTTCCCTAGAGGGATTCTAGTAGGGTTCTCTTTTATTGGAGATATTAGATAGCGAGGGTGAGATGGACCAACGGGGAGAAACTCTTTGACATAAATAAATGTTTATTATGCAAATCTAACATGGTTTGTCCACCAGTGCAGCTTTGCAGCCTCTGTCTCTCTCCTCTGTACTGCAGTCTCATTCTTTAGCCCCTAAACTTCAGTCGTCTATGTCCTCCCCTGGGCCTCTTCCTTTGTCCCAGATTGCAGGCCCTAGTAATTTGTACACCACTGTATGCCAATCTAATTCACTTCTACAAGCTGTAAACCCTGAGGCACAAAGTGGTGCCAGGTACACACCTCTCCCTGTGCCTCAGGGTGGTATGGCTTCATTGCCTCCAGATTTTGCTTCGCAGCTGCATTCTGCGGTATCAGTGGTATTGGGTGCTTTGCCACCTGCGGGTAAGCGCTGGAGAAAAACTAAACGTCCACCAGAATCCAAAGCCTATGATCCTCCTGAAGGGGTTTCTACCAAAACCTTGCATTTTTCCTACGATGACTCCTTGTCTAGCTTGGAGGGCGAACTTTCATCCTCGGATTTTCAAGAATCAGACAGAGAATGAAGATATTACCTTTCGATTTAAAGGGGCAGTATACACCAATTTACAAATAACTGCATGTAATATACATTACTATAAAAAAGAATATGCACAGATACTGATAAGAAAATCCAGTATAAAACCTTTAAAAAAAAAACTTACTTAGAAGCTCCCAATTTAGCACTATTGATAAGATTAGTCTGGGACACCCACTGAAAGACCCATTAAACAAACAGAAGCAGTCTGAAGTCTGTATACATTGTTTTAATATTATTATTATTATCAGGTATTTATAGAGCGCCAACAGGTTCCGCAGCGTTATGAACATAGGTGGTATATAAAAAACATAATTTATGCTTACTTGATAAATGTATTTCTCTTGTAGTGTATTCAGTCCACGGGTCATCCATTACTTATGGGATTATATCTCCTTCCCAACAGGAAGTTGCAAGAGGATCACCCAAGCAGAGCTGCTATATAGCTCCTCCCCTCACATGTCATATCCAGTCATTCGACCGAAACAAGACAAAAAAGGAGAAACCATAGGGTGCAGTGGTGACTGGAGTTTTAATAAAAATTTAAATCTGCCTTAAAAGACAGGGCGGGCCGTGGACTGAATACACTACAAGAGAAATAAATTTATCAGGTAAGCATAAATTATGTTTTCTCTTGTTAAGTGTATTCAGTCCACGGGTCATCCATTACTTATGGGATACCAATAACAAAAGTAAAGTACACGGATGATGGGAGGGACAAGGCAGGAACTTTAAACGGAAGGAACCACTGCCTGTAGAACCTTTCTCCCAAAAACAGCCTCCGAAGAAGCAAAAGTGTCAAATTTGTAAAATTTTGAAAAAGTGTGAAGTGAAGACCAAGTTGCAGCCTTGCAAATCTGTTCAACAGAGGCCTCATTCTTAAAGGCCCAGGTGGAAGCCACAGCTCTAGTGGAATGAGCTGTAATTCTTTCAGGAGGCTGCTGTCCAGCAGTCTCATTGGCTAAATGTATTATGCTACGAAGCCAAAAGGAGAGAGAGGTAGCCGAAGCTTTTTGACCTCTCCTCTGTCCAGAGTAAACGACAAACAGGGAAGAAGTTTGACGAAAATCTTTAGTTGCCTGCAAATAGAACTTCAGGGCACGGACTACGTCCAGATTATGCAAAAGTCGTTCCTTCTTTGAAGAAGGGTTAGGACACAATGATGGAACAACAATCTCTTGATTGATATTCCTGTTAGAAACTACCTTAGGTAAGAACCCAGGTTTAGTACGCAGAACTACCTTGTCTGAATGGAAAATCAGATAAGGAGAATCACAATGTAAGGCCGATAACTCAGAGACTCTTCGAGCCGAGGAAATAGCCATCAAAAACAGAACTTTCCAAGATAAAAGCTTAATATCAATGGAATGAAGGGGTTCAAACGGAACCCCTTGAAGAACTTTAAGAACCAAATTTAAGCTCCACGGAGGAGCAACAGTCTTAAACACAGGCTTAATCCTAGCCAAAGCCTGACAAAAAGCCTGGACGTCTGCCAGACGTTTGTGTAAGAGAATAGACAGAGCAGAAATCTGTCCCTTTAACGAACTAGCAGATAAACCCTTTTCTAAACCTTCTTGTAGAAAAGACAATATCCTAGGAATCCTAATCTTACTCCATGAGTAACCCTTGGATTCGCACCAATATAAATATTTACGCCATATCTTATGGTAAATTTTCCTGGTAACAGGCTTCCGTGCCTGTATTAAGGTATCAATAACTGACTCCGAGAAGCCACGCTTTGATAGAATCAAGCGTTCAATCTCCATGCAGTCAGCCTCAGAGAAATTAGATTTGGATGTTTGAAAGGGCCTTGTATTAGAAGGTCCTGCCTCAGAGGTAGAAACCACGGTGGACAAGACGACATGTCCACTAGGTCTGCATACCAGGTCCTGCGTGGCCACGCAGGCGCTATCAGAACCACTGATGCTCTTTCCAGTTTGATCTTGGCAATCAGTCGAGGAAGCATCGGAAATGGTGGAAACACATAAGCCATGTTGAAGACCCAAGGGGCTGTCAGAGCATCTATCAGCGCCGCTCCCGGGTCCCTGGACCTGGATCCGTAACAAGGAAGCTTGGCGTTCTGGCGAGACGCCATGAGATCCAGATCTGGTTTGCCCCAACGATGAGTCAGTTGAGCGAAGACCTCCGGATGAAGTTCCCACTCCCCCGGATGAAAAGTCTGGCGACTTAGAAAATCCGCCTCCCAGTTCTCCACGCCTGGGATGTAGATCGCTGACAGGTGGCAAGAGTGAGACTCTGCCCAGCGAATTATCTTTGAGACTTCCAACATCGCTAGGGAACTCCTGGTTCCCCCTTGATGGTTGATGTAAGCCACAGTCGTGATGTTGTCCGACTGAAATCTGATGAACCTCAGTGTTGCTAACTGAGGCCAAGCTAGAAGAGCATTGAGTATTGCTCTCAACTCCAGAATATTTATTGGGAGGAGTTTCTCCTCCTGAGTCCATAATCCCTGAGCCTTCAGGGAGTTCCAGACTGCGCCCCAACCTAGAAGGCTGGCATCTGTTGTTACAATCATCCAATCTGGCCTGCGAAAGGTCATACCCTTGGACAGATGGACCCGAGAAAGCCACCAGAGAAGAGAATCTCTGGTCTCTTGGTCCAGATTTAGCAGAGGGGACAAATCTGAGTAATCCCCATTCCACTGACTTAGCATGCATAATTGCAGCGGTCTGAGATGCAGGCGCGCAAATGGCACTATGTCCATTGCCGCTACCATTAAGCCGATTACTTCCATGCACTGAGCCACTGACGGGCGTGGAATGGAATGAAGGACACGGCAAGCATTTAGAAGCTTTGATAACCTGGACTCCGTCAGGTAAATTTTCATCTCTACAGAATCTATAAGAGTCCCTAGGAAGGAGACTCTTGTGAGTGGTGATAGAGAACTCTTTTCCACGTTCACTTTCCACCCATGCGACGTCAGAAATGCCAGAACTATCTCTGTATGAGACTTGGCCATTTGAAAGCTTGACGCCTGTATCAGGATGTCGTCTAGATACGAAGCCACCGCTATGCCTCGCGGTCTTAGAACCGCCAGAAGTGAGCCCAGAACCTTTGTAAAGGTTCTCGGGGCCGTAGCCAACCCGAAGGGAAGAGCTACAAACTGGTAATGCCTGTCTATAAAGGCAAATCTTAGGTACCGATAATGATCTTTGTGAATCGGTATATGAAGGTAGGCATCCTTTAAGTCTACCGTGGTCATGTATTGACCCTCTTGGATCATGGGTAGGATGGTTCGAATAGTTTCCATTTTGAATGATGGAACTCTTAGGAATTTGTTTAAGATTTTTAGGTCTAAGATTGGTCTGAAGGTTCCCTCTTTCTTGGGAACCACAAACAGATTTGAGTAAAACCCTTGCCCTTGTTCCGTCCGCGGAACTGGGTGGATCACCCCCATTACTAAGAGGTCTTGCACACAGCGTAGAAATGCCTCTTTCTTTATTTGGTTTGCTGATAACCTTGAAAGATGAAATCTCCCTTGTGGAGGAGATGCTTTGAAGTCCAGAAGATATCCCTGAGATATGATCTCTAACGCCCAGGCATCCTGGACATCTCTTGCCCAAGCCTGGGCGAAGAGAGATAGTCTGCCCCCCACTAGATCCGTTTCCGGATAGGGGGCCCTCTCTTCATGCTGTCTTAGGGGCAGAAGTAGGCTTTCTGGCCTGCTTGCCCTTGTTCCAGGGCTGGTTAGCTTTCCAGCCCTGTCTGTAACGAGCAACAGGTCCTTCCTGTTTTGGAGCGGAGGAAGTTGATGCTGCTCCTGCCTTGAAGTTACGAAAGTGTCATGCTTTCACCTATCCTTGCTTTCCCTTTAATAGGAGGTGTCTATCATCAGGTATAAAAGTTCCTCCCACAGTCTAATAGTTGCTTGATTATTTTGTTCTACTAGCTCAGAATTATCCAGCTCCTGCATATTCTGGTATCTCTGTTCTGCAGACCTCACCTCTCTCACCAGCTAACACCTTTTGAGCATCCGCTCTCACTTACCATCTCATTGGAGTAATTTCTAAGGATCAATCTGTCTCCCTGAAACTCCTGCTCTCCCAGAGCTGACAGTTTCACACTTCCGGTTTCGGTAACACTGCAGGTGTGACGTCACACGCCGGAGCTGCACACAGACTGTCTCAACTCCAAAGGATCTCCTCCTGTTACAGAGTATCTGGACTTCCACTAAATAGTAAGAATTCTTACCTAAATACTCCTCTCTAATGTTAATAATTACCTGGTACCTAAACTATAACTTGTTAACAATCTTTACTAATATTGTGCTGCATTTCTCTGTATCTTTTATATTGGTGTCCTACACTTAGTATCTCTGTCATAAGCTGCCATCCTCCTGACTATAGATTTACTTGTGTAGATTTCCACCATATATCAATGCAAGGTTTATTTTTAATTATGAACAAGTTTTCATATTTTGCCACCTATTATTTAGGAATAAATCTTCTACACACCTATTAAACAAAACTCATAGAAATCCTTATTAGTTAATTTATATTCTACTACAGTTGGATTCAACTAAAGGATAAATATTTCTTCCTACAGGAATTAGGAAATTCAGCAATTCAGGTGAATATCCTGACATAATAATCAAGCCCAATAATGAATCCAGTAGACTTAGTTACTCATGTGCAGACCTTAACAGACAAGGTAGAAAACATTACTCAAGCCTTAAACTCACTCCAGCAAGAGAACACCACTTTAAAAAATTATATTAAAGAGATTGCTGAAAAACAAAAGGTATCCCATACCATTGAACCTAATGTAAACCCACCTGATGTCTTTTCAGGGGATAGAAAAACATTCAGGGAATTCAGAAATGCCTGTTATCTGCTCTTTACTCTTAAGCCTCACACTTATCCTACAGAGCAGGTAAAAGTCCTTACAACAATCTCATATCTTAAGGGTGAACCCCGCAGTTGGGCTAACAGTTTCTTTGAAACTAACGACCCCATTCTACAGTCCTTGGACACCTTCTTTCAAACCATGTCTCAGCTATATGATGATCCTTATCTCCAGTTAACTGCTGAGAATTCAATGAGAGCCCTGAGACAGCATAAGAAACCTGTGGAGGACTATATAGCTGAGTTTAAGAGGTGGTCCAAGGATAGTGGATGGAACGAGTTATCCTTAAGAAACCAATTTAGGTTAGGTTTGTCTGACTCACTCAAAGACGAGTTAGCGAGAGTTGAGTTACCCCACACATTAGATGCATTAATTAATCTAAGTATTAGCTTAGATAGGCGTCTTCGTGAACGAAGGCATGAACGAGGCTCAGTTGAATTCACTACAAAACGTCCCATCACATCTGGAGCCTCACATTCTTACAATAGACCAGTACCACAGTCTACTCCTGAAGCTATGGACATCGGCGTAATAAGAGGTCCCTTGAACCCACAAGAAAAGCAAAGAAGAAAAAATAACAACCTCTGCTTGTACTGTGGTGCCGCTCAACACACTGTCAAGGACTGTCCTCTTCTGATTCGTCAAAGGAAGGGTAAGAACATAGACATTACCTACTGTTGTAGTTCAGAACAATCTTCAACCACTCATTTCCTCTTACCCCTTGTTTTACAGTGGGAGAACCATCGGCTAACCAGTCAAGCGATTATTGATTCTGGAGCAAGCGCTAATTATATTGATTCACATTTTGTCACTGTAAATAAAATTCCACTAATTAAAAAGCAGAATCCTGTTTTAGCTCGTGTTATTGACGGAAACCCTATTTCCTCTGGTCCAATTCTTTTTCAAACCATTCCACTGTTGTTAGCCATACAATCCTCACACATAGAATATGTTTCTTATGATGTAATCGACTCCCCGCTTTATCCAGTAGTTCTGGGATTCTCCTGGTTAAAATTGCATGATCCTGTAATATCTTGGTCTAATTCTACTATTCATTTCACATCACCTTATTGCACTACAACCTGTAACACTAGCCATCATATATTACATACTCAAGAAAACAAAATACCCACAGAGTATTCAGATTTCAAGGATGTATTCTGTAAAAAGGAATCTGAAAATCTTCCCCCACATAGGAAGTATGACTGCCCGATAGAGTTAATTCCAGGTGCAGACATCCCTTGTGGGCACATTTTCCCTTTATCCAAAGTTGAACTTGATTATTTAAAAAGTTATCTTGAAGACAATTTGAGAAAGGGCTTTATCAGACCCTCCTCCTCTCCTGCGGGGGCTGGTATGTTCTTTGTAAAGAACAAGGATGGAACTATCCGTCCCATAGTGGATTATAGGGAGTTAAATAAACGCACAGTAAAAAATCGCTACCCCCTTCCACTTATACCCGAGCTTATTGAACGTCTAGAGGGAGCTACTTGTTTCACTAAGTTGGATCTAAGAGGTGCATACAACCTCATTAGAGTTAGAAAAGGGGATGAATGGCTCACGGCATTCCGTACTCGTTATGGTTTATATGAGTATGTCGTGATGCCATTCGGCCTCTGTAATGCTCCAGCAACGTTTCAATATTTAATTAACGACATATTTAAAGACCTATTAGATGTATTTGTCGTCATCTATCTAGACGATATCCTTATATATTCAAAAAATCAGACCGATCATATTAAACATGTAAGAACAGTACTCTCTAGATTAAGACAAAATCACTTATACGCTAAGCCTGAAAAGTGTATATTTAATTCTAAAACCATCACATTCTTGGGTTATGTAATTTCAGCAGAAGGTATTAACATGGAAAATTCTAAGATAAAAACTATCCTTGACTGGCCCGTACCCACTACCAAGAGACAAATACAACGCTTCATGGGTTTTGCGAACTTTTACAGAAAGTTCATCAAGAACTTTGCTCAGTTAGCAAAACCTCTCACTAATCTAACAAAAAATAACGTTAAATTCCTTTGGACTGAATCAACTCAGGAGGTATTTGATATATTGAAAGAGAAATTCACAACAGCTCCCATATTGTCCTACCCTGATCCATCACTCCAGTTTGTCTTGGAAGTAGACGCCTCAGACCATGCTGTAGGAGCGGTACTTTCCCAACGTAAAACCTTAAAGCATCCTCTCCATCCAATTGCCTATTTCTCCAGAGTTATGAATAATGCAGAGCTTAACTATGCAATTGGGGAAAAAGAACTCCTGGCGATAAAATCAGCATTTGAACACTGGCGACACTTATTGGAGGGAACTGAAATTCCTATATTGATCTATACAGATCACAGGAATTTAGAGTTCCTGAAAACCAATCGCACCTTAACATCCAGACAGGTGCGCTGGAATCTTTACTTTAGTAGATTTAATTATGTCATCACTTATAGGCCGTGTAATAAAAATCAAAAGGCAGATGCCTTATCTAGAATTTATGAAAAGCCAATGGAAATTCAAGGTCCCCAAACTATCATACCAGCTGAACATATTATAGGTCTCACGGATGACTCCGTAACACTCTTTAAAAGACACCAACTAAGTGATAATGAAATACCATCATCTCAGGTATCTCTATCCAATGATGGCCTTCTTTATCATGGACAATTAGTTTATGTTCCAAAAACATTAAGGTCTCAAATTCTTAAAACCAACCATGACAACCCCTTGGCTGGACACCCAGGAATAAAAAAGACCTCCGAAATGATAGGCAGATACTTTTGGTGGCCTAATATTAACAAGGACATCAAAGAATACGTCCTATCCTGTAGAATTTGTACTGTGTCAAAACCCAGACACCAAAAACCAGATGGTGAGTTACAACCTCTACCCACTCCTAAACGTCCTTGGACGGATATAGCTCTCGACTATATAGTGGATTTGCCTAAATCATCAAGTTATACTACTATTATAGTTGTCGTTGATTTGTTCAGCAAGATGGCTCATTTTATTCCATCAACCAAACTACCCACAGCTTCTGAAACAGTTCATCATTTGATTCAACATGTCATAAAACTTCATGGAGTTCCTCTCAGTATAACCTCTGATAGAGGCTCCCAATTCACTAGTAGATTCTGGAACCAACTCTGTAAAGCACTTAATATACAAAAACGCCTAAGTACCTCATTCCATCCTCAGTCGAACGGACAGACGGAACGAACCAATCAATGGTTAGAACAATTTCTACGCTGTTTTACTAACGAACACCAGGATGATTGGTCGTCTTTACTTCCATATGCAGAATTCTCTTACAATAACTCCGTACATTCCACAACTAAACATTCTCCTTTCTATATCAACTATGGATTCCACCCCCACTTCCACTATGACGCTCTCAAGAATGGTTCAAGTCCTCTAGTCAACCAATTTGTCAACACCATTGCTGACACCTTTCTTTCTATTGAAAATAATATCAGACAGACAAAAGAATATCAAAAGTTTTATTATGACCTCAAACATTCACCTTCTCCTTCCTATGCCATAGGTGACAAAGTATGGTTGTCAACAAGGAATCTTCGACTTCCTTACCCATCACGTAAGTTGACTCCTCTGTTTATTGGACCGTACGAAATTGAGTCAATAATCAATCCAAATGCTGTTAAGCTTTCCTTACCGGAAAACTTCAGGATACACCCGACATTTCATGTCTCTCTTTTGAAACCATTTATACCTATAAGGGAGCAGGAAACCCCCTCTGTATCAGTCCCTTCACCTCAGTCCACGGAACAGGAATATGAAGTAGGGTCTATTAAGGATTCTAGATGGATGAATGGCACTCTCCAATATCTGGTCCATTGGAAAGGTTTCCCAGCTGAAGATGATACTTGGGAGCCTGCCTCTAATTTATCTGCCAGACGTCTGGTTTCTCGTTTCCATCGTTCTCATCCTGATCGTCCTGGACCTTGATCCTCGGTGTGGATCCTTGGGGGGGGAGTACTGTCATGCTTTCACCTATCCTTGCTTTCCCTTTAATAGGAGGTGTCTATCATCAGGTATAAAAGTTCCTCCCACAGTCTAATAGTTGCTTGATTATTTTGTTCTACTAGCTCAGAATTATCCAGCTCCTGCATATTCTGGTATCTCTGTTCTGCAGACCTCACCTCTCTCACCAGCTAACACCTTTTGAGCATCCGCTCTCACTTACCATCTCATTGGAGTAATTTCTAAGGATCAATCTGTCTCCCTGAAACTCCTGCTCTCCCAGAGCTGACAGTTTCACACTTCCGGTTTCGGTAACACTGCAGGTGTGACGTCACACGCCGGAGCTGCACACAGACTGTCTCAACTCCAAAGGATCTCCTCCTGTTACAGAGTATCTGGACTTCCACTAAATAGTAAGAATTCTTACCTAAATACTCCTCTCTAATGTTAATAATTACCTGGTACCTAAACTATAACTTGTTAACAATCTTTACTAATATTGTGCTGCATTTCTCTGTATCTTTTATATTGGTGTCCTACACTTAGTATCTCTGTCATAAGCTGCCATCCTCCTGACTATAGATTTACTTGTGTAGATTTCCACCATATATCAATGCAAGGTTTATTTCTAATTATGAACAAGTTTTCATATGTTGCCACCTATTATTTAGGAATAAATCTTCTACACACCTATTAAACAAAACTCATAGAAATCCTTATTAGTTAATTTATATTCTACTACAGTTGGATTCAACTAAAGGATAAATATTTCTTCCTACAGGAATTAGGAAATTCAGCAATTCAGGTGAATATCCTGACAGAAAGGCATGAAAATTAGACTGTTTGGCCTTTGATTTGGCCCTGTCCTGAGGAAGAGTATGACCCTTACCTCCAGTAATGTCAGCAATAATTTCTTTCAAGCAGGGCCCGAATAAGGTCTGCCCTTTGAAAGGAATATTAAGCAATTTAGATTTAGAAGTCACGTCAGCTGACCAGGATTTAAGCCATAGCGCTCTGCGCGCCTGGATGGCGAATCCGGAGTTCTTAGCCGTTAGTTTGGTTAAATGTACAATGGCATCAGAAACAAATGCATTAGCTAGCTTAAGTGCTTTAAACTTGGCCATAATCTCATCCAATGGAGCTGTGCGAATGGCCTCTTCCAGAGACTCAAACCAGAATGCCGCAGCAGCAGTGACAGGCGCAATGCATGCAAGGGGCTGTAAGATAAAACCTTGTTGAACAAACATTTTCTTAAGGTAACCTAATTTTTTATCCATTGGATCCGAAAAAGCACAACTATCCTCCACCGGGATAGTGGTACGTTTAGCTAAAGTAGAAACTGCTCCCTCCACCTTAGGGACCGTCTGCCATAAGTCTCGTGTGGTGGCGTCTATTGGGAACATTTTTCTAAATATCGGAGGTGGGGAAAAGGGCACACCGGGTCTATCCCACTCCTTGCTAATAATTTCTGTAAGCCTTTTAGGTATAGGAAAAACGTCAGTACACACCGGTACCGCAAAATATCTATCCAACCTACATACTTTCTCTGGAATTGCAACCGTGTTACAATCATTCAGAGCCGCTAATACCTCCCCTAGCAATACGCGGAGGTTCTCAAGCTTAAATTTAAAATGAGAAATCTCTGAATCCGGTCTCCCTGGATCAGATCCGTCACCCACAGAATGAAGCTCTCCGTCCTCATGTTCTGCAAATTGTGATGCAGTATCAGACATGGCTCTCACATCATCAGCGCGCTCTGTCCTTAACCCAGAGCTATCGCGCTTGCCTCTTAATTCAGGTAATTTAGATAATACCTCTGTCATAACAGCAGCCATGTCTTGCAAAGTGATTTGTATGGGCCTCTCTGATGTACTTGGCGCCACAATATCACGCGCCTCCTGAGCGGGAGGCGAAGGTACTGACACGTGAGGAGAGTTAGCCGGCATAACTTCCCCCTCGTTGTCTGGTGATAATTTCTTTACAGATATAGATTGACTTTTATTCAAAGTGACATCAATACATTTAGTACACATATTTCTATGGGGCTCCACATTGGCCTTTAAACATAGTGAACAAACAGATTCATCTGTGTCAGACATGTTTAAACAGACTCGCAATGAGACTAGCAAGCTTGGAAAATCCTTTCAAAGAAATTTACAAGCAATATAAAAAACGCTACTGCGCCTTTAAGAAGCACAAAAAATCGGCACAGTTGAAATAACAATGAACCAAATCAGTTATAGCAACCAAATTTTCACAGTAAATGTATTAAGTTAGCAAAGTATTGCACCCACTAGCAAATGGATGATTAACCCCTTAATACCCAAAAACGAATAATCAATTTAACAATTAACGTTTTTATCACAGTCAAACACACTGTCACAGGTCTGCTGTGACTGATTACCTCCCTCAAAATGACTTTTGAAGACCCCTGAGCTCTCTAGAGACGTCCTGGATCAAGGAGGAAGAAGCAGGAAGACTGAAACTGAATTTTTACTGAGCAAAAAAGCGCTAAAATAGGCTCCTCCCACTCCTATTACAACAGTGGGAAACCTCAGTTAACCGTTTCTATGTAGAAATAATCAACAGCCATGTGGAAAATCATGCCCCAAAAGATTTATCACCAAAGTACCTCACAAAAAACGAATAACATGCCAGTAAACGTTTTACACATACACTTTAAAAGTTAGGTAGTGTTATTAATAAGCCTGCTACCAGTCGCTTCTACTGCAGTTAAGACTTATACAATACTTCAGTATTAACAGTATTTTCTTAGTCAAATTCCATTCCTTAGAAAAATACTTATTATACATACATTCATCAGCCTGATACCAGTCGCTGCTGCATTTAAGGCTGTACTTACATTACATCGGTATCAGCAGTATTTTCTTAGTCAATTCCATTCCTTAGAAAAATAATTTACTGCACATACCTTGTTTGCAGGATTCCCCACACGCTATTCCCTTTCTGAAAGTTACCCCACTCCTCAGAATGTGCGAGAACAGCCAGTGGATCTTAGTTACTTCTGCTAAGATCATAGAAAACGCAGGCAGATTCTTCTTCCAAATACTGCCTGAGAACAAACAGCACACTCCGGTGCCATTTAAAATAACAAACTTTTGATTGAAGAAATAAACTAAGTATAAAAAACACCACAGACCTCTCACAACGTCCTATCTAGTTGAGTTGCAAGAGAATGACTGGGTATGACATGTGAGGGGAGGAGCTATATAGCAGCTCTGCTTGGGTGATCCTCTTGCAACTTCCTGTTGGGAAGGAGATATAATCCCATAAGTAATGGATGACCCGTGGATTGAATACACTTAACAAGAGAAAATGATTACAGGGATCAAATGGGGAGAGAGGGTCCTGCCGAGAGTTGCACTGTTGTAGTCGACTTATGAAGGTGAACTACAAACAGCTGGGCTCATAGGCTTACATGCTATGGGGTTTTAGGGGATAGCAGTGGAGATAGGAAGGTTAGTGTAGGTCGTAAGCATCCCTGAATAGAAGAGTCTTCAGGAAGCACTTGAAGCTTTTAAAACTAGGGGAGATTTTTGTGGAGCGAGTCAGAGAGTTAAATAAGATGAGAGCCAGTCTTGAGAAATCTTGTAGACGGGAATGTGAGGAGGTAACAAGAGAGGAGGAGAGGAGGAGATCATGAGCGGAGCGAAAGGGACGGGAGGGACAGTATCTGGAGACATGGTCTGAGATGTAGGGGGGGAGCAGTGCAATTGAGGGCTTTGTGTGTCAGAGTGAGAATTTTGCGTTTAATCCTGGAGGCAAGAGGAAGTCAGTGAAGGGATTGGCAGAGAGGTGCGGCAAATGAAGAGCGATGTGCAAGGAAGGTGAGCCTGGCAGAGGCATTCATTATGGATTGTAAAGGAGCTAGGTGGCAGCTAGGGAGACCAGAGAGGATAGAGTTGCATTAGTCAAGACAGGAAAGGATGAGAGAGTGAATTAAATCTTTGTTGTGTCTTGTGTAAGGAAATGTCTAATTTTAGCGATGTTTTTAAGGTGGAAGCGGCAGGCTTTAGCCAAGAACTCTGAGATTTCCTCCAGTGTTGCTCAGCAGTACAGGAACATCTGCGTAGGTACCATGTCAGAGGAGTATGCCATGGCTGAGTATGAGTGTATGTTTTCCGAACTATGGTAGGTGGGGCCAGGTTATCAAGGACCGATGTAAGGGTGGAGTTATAGTGGCAGATGGATTCATCAGAACAGGAAATGGAGGGGATGGAAGAGGGAAGAGGTTTGAGAGAGCTAGCGAGCTGTTGCTGATCTAATGACTTGATTCTTCTGTGAAGATTAGTGTGAGGGGTAGAAGGAGGGAGAGTTGTAGGGAGGGAGGTGATGGTACAAGTGAGGAGGTGGTGGTCAGAAAGAGGAAAAGGTGAGTATGTTAAGTTTGAGATAGTGCATCGATAACTGAAAATCAGATCAAGGGAGTGACCATCTTTGTAAAAGTGGGAGAGTCAGTCCATTGTGACAGGCCAAGAGAGGAAGTGAGTTGCAGAAGTTGTTTTGCAGAGGAGGCAGAGGGATTATCAACAGGGAGGTTGAAGTCACTGAGAATCCGAGGAAAGGAAGTAAGATAGTCAGGCGGCAAAGTGATCTAGAAATAGAGTTGCAGAGCCAGGGGGGCGGTATATGACTAACGCATATAGAGAGGGGAGAGAATAAGCAAATCATATGTTTTGAATGAAGAAAATGTGAGGGAAGAGAAGGGCTGTATTTGTTGAAAGGTGCAACGAGAGGAAAGTAAAATACCAACACCACCTCCTTGTCTATTGTCAGACCTAGGAGTGTGGCTGAAGTGGAGGCCCCTATGTGACAGTGCAGCAGAGGAAGCAGTGTCTGAAGGAAAGAGCCAGGTTTCTGTGAGAGTAAGAAGATTGAGAGAGTGGGAGATAAAGAGGTCATGGATAGAAGTGAGTTTGTTGCAAACAGAGCGAGAGTTCCATAGTGCACAAGTGAAGGGGGTGGTGGCTTTAGATGCAAGAGGAATAAGATTATGGTTACCAGAGTTTTGTTTCTGAAGTCTATTGAAGAGCACACATGGGTGTGCAGGGCAAGGAAGTTGTGGGGGACCAGGATTAGGGGAGATGTCGCCAGCAGCTAGTATGAGCAAGAGGGAGAGTGACATGAGATGAGATGCGGATTTGCAGTAGTGAGACTGTTTTGGTGATAAGTTGCAAGGGGGAGAGAGTATTTATGAATGTGTGAAGTTCATGAATACAAAAGTAAGGTGAGGTTAAGAGAGATGGGCTAATGAGCAATGCAGGCGATGAGGGGTAAGGAGTAATTGAGTAGTAGTTTGTTGAACAGACAAAAGGTGGCAAAAGGGGATATTAAGATATTGTGCATTTTTTACAAAATAGACAGTGTTTAAAACTCTGTATTAAAACAGAACTTGCCCTATTCCTTGTCCAATCCTTGTTCAATCCTTGTATAAATCATTGTGCCTCACTTAACCTCACTTATAAATGTTCACTTAATTCTTGTATAATTCGTTTTGCCTCACTTAGAAATGTTCACTTAATTCTTGTATAATTCGTTGTGCCTCACTTATAAATGTTCACTTAAAGGGACACTGAACCCAAATTTTTTCTTTCCTGATTCAGATAGAGCATGCAATTTTAAGCAACTTTCTAATTTACTCCTATTATCAATTTTTCTTTGTTCTTTGTTATCTTTATTTGAAAAAGAAGGCATCTAAGCTTTTTTTTTTATTCAGAACTCTGGACAGCATTTTTTTTATTGGTGGATGAATTTTTCCACCAATCAGCAAGCACAACCCAGGTTGTTCACCAAAAATGGGCCAGCATCTAAACTTACATTCTTGCATTTTAAATAAAGATACCAAGAGAATTAAGAAAATTTGATAATAGGAGTAAATTCGAAAATTGCTTAAACTTTCATGCTCTATCTGAATCACGAAAGAAAAAATCTGGGTTCAGTGCCCCTTTAAGAGATGTTAACAGATGATCTTACACTATTGCTATCTAACCTATATTGCTAGCCCCTGCATTGCTTTCCCCATAGCAGTGATAAATTTATAGGTCAGCGCATTCAGCTGAATGCAATAAATTAGGTAATGACCTGATCAAAGACAGTCAAAAAGCCAATTGGGAAAATTTGATTCAGAGTGAGATAAGTTAGAAATAACAGACAATAGAATTTGGGGGAGGCTGTGGTTAAACCATTAGTGAAAACAAAATTTATGCTTACCTGATAAATTTATTTCTCTTGTGGTGTATCCAGTCCACGGGTTCATCCATTACTTGTGGGATATTCTCCTTCCCAACAGGAAGCTGCAAGAGGACACCCACAGCAGAGCTGTCTATATAGCTCCTCCCCTAACTGCCACCCCCAGTCATTCGACCGAAGACAAGCAAGAAAAAAGGAGAAACTATAGGGTGCAGTGGTGACTGTAGTTTAAAAATAAAAAAACACCTGCCTTAAAATGACAGGGCGGGCCGTGGACTGGATACACCACAAGAGAAATAAATTTATCAGGTAAGCATAAATTTTGTTTTCTCTTGTAAAGGTGTATCCAGTCCACGGGTTCATCCATTACTTGTGGGATACCAATACCAAAGCTTTAGGACACGGATGAAGGGAGGGACAAGGCAGGTGCTTAAACGGAAGGCACCACTGCCTGTAAGACCTTTCTCCCAAAAATATCCTCCGAAGAAGCAAAAGTATCAAATTTGTAGAATTTAGAAAAAGTATGAAGCGAAGACCAAGTCGCCGCCTTTCAAATCTGTTTAACAGAGGCCTCATTTTTAAAAGCCCATGTGGAAGCCACCGCTCTAGTGGAATGAGCTGTAATTCTTTCAGGAGGCTGCTGGCCAGCAGTCTCATATGCCAAGCGGATTAAGCTTCTCAGTCAAAAAGAAAGAGAAGTTGCCAAAGCCTTTTGGCCTCTCCTCTGTCCAGAGTAGACAACAAACAAAGCAGATGTTTGACGAAAATCCTTCGTAGCTTGTAAATAAAACTTTAAAGCACGAACCACATCAAGATTGTGTAATAGACGTTCCTTCTTTGAAGACGGATTAGGACATAATGAAGGAACAACAATCTCCTGATTGATATTCTTATTAGATACCACCTTAGGAAAAAACTCAGGTTTAGTACGTAAAACTACCTTATCTGCATGGAAAATCAGATAAGAGGAATCACACTGTAAAGCAGATAACTCCAAAACTCTTCGAGCCGAGGAGATAGCTACTAAAAACAGAACTTTCCAAGATAAAAGTTTAATATCTATGGAATGCAAAGGTTCAAACGGAACCCCTTGAAGAACTTTAAGAACTAAATTTAAAATCCATGGCGGAGCAACAGGTTTAAACACAGGCTTGATTCTAACCAAAGCCTGACAAAACGCCTGAATGTTTGGAACCTCAGCCAGAAGTTTGTGCAAAAGAATAGACAGAGCAGAAATCTGTCCCTTTAAGGAACTAGCTGACAATCCCTTCTCCAATCCTTCTTGGAGAAAGGATAATATCCTAGGAATCCTGACCTTACTCCATGAGTAACACTTGGATTCACACCAATGAAGATATTTACACCATATCTTATGATAGATTTTCCTGGTGACAGGCTTTTGAGCCTGAATTAAGGTATCAATGACCGATTCGGAAAAACCACGCTTTGATAGAATCAAGCGTTCAATCTCCAAGCAGTCAGACACAGAGAAATTAGATTTGGATGTTTGAAGGGACCTTGAAGTAGAAGGTCCTGCCTTAGCGGCAGAGTCCATGGTGAAAAGGATGACATGTCCACCAGATCTGCATACCAAGTCCTGCGTGGCCACGCAGGAGCTATCAAGATCACCGAAGCTCTCTCCTGCTTGATCTTGTCAATCAGACGAGGGAGCAGAGGAAACGGTGGAAACATATAAGCCAGGCTGAAGGACCAGGGCGCTGCTAGAGCATCTATCAGCACTGCCTTGGGATCCCTGGACCTGGACCCGTAACAAGGAAGCTTGGCGTTTTGATGAGACGCCATGAGATCCAGTTCTGGTTTGCCCCATAGTTGAATCAACTGGGCAAATACCTCAGGATGGAGCTCCCACTCCCCCGGATGAAAAGTCTGCCGACTTAGAAAATACGCCTCCCAGTTCTCTACTCCTGGGATATGGATAGCTGAGAGATGGCAAGAGTGAACCTCTGCCCATAGAATTATCTTTGAAATCTCCAACATTGCCAGGGGGCTCCTTGTTGCCCACTGATGGTTGATATAGGCTACAGTCGTGATATTGTCCGACTGAAATCTGATGAACCTGACTGCAGCTAGTTGAGGCCAAGCCTGAAGAGCATTGAATATCGCTCTTAGTTCCAGAATTTTTATCGGAAGGAGGGCTTCCTCTTGAGTCCACGAACCCTGAGCCTTCAGGGAGTTCCAGACTGCACCCCAGCCCAGAAGGCTAGCATCTGTCATTACTATAATCCATTCTGGCCTGCGGAAACTCATTCCTTTGGACAGATGGACCCGAGATAGCCACCAGAGAAGAGAATCCCTGGTCTCTTGATCCAGATTTAGTAGAGGGGACAAATCTGTGTAATCCCCATTCCACTGATTGAGCATGCAAAGTTGCAGTGGTCTGAGATGTAGGCGGGCAAACGGAACTATGTCCATTGCCGCTACCATTAACCGATTACTTCCATACACTGAGCCACTGACGGACGAGAAGTGGAATAAAGAGCACGGCAGGAAGTTAGAAGCTTTGACAACCTGACCTCTGTCAGAAAAATGTTCATTTCTACTGAATCTATTAAGAGTTCCTAGGAAGGAAACTCTTGTGAGAGGGGAGAGAGAACTCTTCCCTTCGTTCACCTTCCACCCGTGAGACCTCAGGAATGCCAGAACAATGTCTGTATGGGACCTGGCAATTTGAAAAGTCGACGCCTGTATCAGAATGTCGTCTAGGTAAGGGGCCACTGCTATGCCCCGCAGCCTTAGAACCGCCAGAAGGGACCCTAGAACCTTCGTAAAGATTCTTGGTGCCGTGGCTAACCCGAAGGGAAGAGCCACAAACTGGTAATACCTGTCTAGGAAGGCGAACCTGATAAACCGATGATGATCTCTGTATCGGAATGTGTAGATAAGCATCCTTTAAGTCCACGGTAGTCATATATTGACCCTCCTGGATCATAGGTAGGATGGTTTGAATAGTCTCCATCTTGAAGGATGGGACCCTGAGAAATTTGTTTAGGATTTTGAGATCCAAGATTGGTCTGAAAGTTCCCTCTTTTTTGGGAACTATAAACAGATTTGAATAGAAGCCCTGCCCTGTTCCTCCTTTGGAACTGGGTGGATTACTCCCATAACCAGTAGGTCTTGGACGCAACGTAAGAATGCCTCTCTCTTTATCTGGTTTGCAGATAATTGTGAGAGATGAAATCCAGAAGATATCCCTGGGAAACAATCTCCAGAGCCCAGGGATCCTGGACGTCTCTTGCCCAAGCCTGAGCGAAGAGAGAAAGTCTGCCCCCCACTAGATCCGGTCCCGGATCAGGGGCTACTCCTTCATGCTGTCTTAGTGGCAGCAGCAGGTTTGTTGGCCTGCTTTCCCTTGTTCCAAGCCTGGTTAGGTCTCCAGACTGGCTTGGACTGTGCAAAATTTCCCTCTTGTTTTGTAGTAGAGGAAGATGAAGCTGCGCCACTCTTGAAGTTTAGAAAGGAATGAAAATTATTCTGTTTGGTCGTTAATTTGTTGGACCTATCCTGAGGAAGGACGTGGCCTTTTCCTCCAGTAATATCAGAAATGATCTCCTTCAGTCCAGGCCCGAATAGGGTCTGCCCTTTGAAGGGGATGTTGAGAAGTTTAGACTTTGAAGTAACGTCAGCTGACCAGGATTTAAGCCATAGCGCCCTACGCGCCTGAATGTCAAAACCTGAATTCTTAGCCGTTAGCTTGGTTAAATGAAAAACGGCGTCAGAAATAAATGAATTGGCTAACTTAAGAGCTTTAAGCCTGTCTAGGATGTCATCCAATGGGGTCTCTACCTGTAGAGCCTCCTCAAGAGACTCAAACCAGAAAGCCGCTGCAGCAGTGACTGGGGAAATGCATGCAAGAAGCTGGAGAATAAAACCTTGTTGTATAAAGATTTTCTTAAGGAAACCCTCTAATTTTTTATCCATTGGATCTAGGAAAGCACAACTGTCCTCGACAGGGATAGTTGTACGCTTAGCTAGAGTAGAGACTGCTCCCTCCACCTTAGGGACCGTCTGCCACGAGTCCCGTGTTGCGGCATCTATAGGAAACATCTTTTTAAAAGCAGGAGGGGGAGAGAACGGTACACCTGGTCTATCCCATTCCTTAGTAATAATTTCTGAAAACCTCTTAGGGATTGGAAAGACGTCAGTGTAAACAGGCACTGCAAAGTATTTGTCCATTTTACACAATTTCTCTGGGACTACAATGATGTCACAGTCATCCAGAGTCGCTAAAACCTCCCTGAGCAACAAGCGGAGGTATTCAAGCTTAAATTTAAATGCTGTCATTTCAGAGTCAGACTGAAGTAACGCCTTCCCTGAATCAGAAATGTCACCCACAGATAGAAGCTCTCCTGCTTCGGCTTCTGCACATTGTGAGGGTATATCAGACATAGCTACTAAAGCGTCAGAGAGCTCTGTATTTGTTCTAGCCCAAGAGCTGTCTCGCTTTCTTTGTAACCCTGGCAGTTTGGACAATACCTCTGTGAGGGTATGATTCATAACTGCCGCCATGTCTTGTAAGGTAAACGCATTGGACGCACTAGATGTACTTGGCGTCACTTGAGCGGGAGTTATAGGTTCTGACACGTGGGGAGAGCTAGATGGCATAACTTCCCCTTTGTCAGTCTGAGAATCCTCTGGTGATAAATCTTTAAAAGCCATAATATGGTCTTTATAACTTATAGAAAGGTCAGTGCATTTGGTACACATTCTAAGAGGGGGTTCCACAATGGCTTCTAAACATAATGAACAAGGAGTTTCCTCTATGTCAGACATGTTTAACAGACTAGTAATGAGACCAGCAAGCTTGGAAAACACTTTAATAAATGTGAAAAAGCAATTATATAAAAACGGTACTGTGCCTTTAAGAGAAAAAAACTACCACATAAACTGCAAAACAGTGCTAAAAAGTAGTAAACTCTACAAAATTTTTACAGTGTGTATAAGGGACTAAAGCAGCATTGCACCCACTTGCAAATGGATGATTAACCCCTTAGGCCCAAAAACGAATTAGAAAAACGTTAAAACCGTTAACAAACAGTCAAACACACTGCCACAGCTCTGCTGTGGCTCCTACCTGCTCTTAAACACGATTTTTGCAGGAACAAAACCCTCTATAGAGGTCCTAGATGCCAGAGGACTCCTTCAGGGAAGCTGGATGTCTCAGTCTGAAAATCAACTGCGCATTTAGAGCGCGAAAATAGGCCCCTCCCACCATGCACTCAAAGTCAGAGGGCCTTAAAAAAGTACTCCTAGGAGTAATCTAACTAGCCATGTGGAAAACTAGGCCCCAAATAAAGATTTATCACCCTCAGAGAAAAAATGTTTTTTCTATAAACCATGCAAACGTTTTTATCTAAGTAATATGAGAATTAACATGAATATTACCCCTTTTTTTTGCAAGCATGATCCCAGTCGTTGTTAAATCACTGTATCAGGCTTACCTTAAATATACCAGGCACTGTCAGCATTTTCTAGACCTTATCATCTCTCTAGAAAAAAATATACTGAACATACCTCAAAGCAGGTAATCTGCAGACCGTCCCCCCAACTGAAGTTTTCTTTCCATACTCTTCAGTTATGTGTGAGAACAGCAATGGACCTTAGTTACAAACCGCTAAGAGCATCAAACCTCCAGGCAGAATTCTTCTTCCAATTTCTGCCTGAGAGTAAAACAGTACAACGCCGGTACCGTTTAAAAATAAACTCTTGATTGAAGGTAAAAACTACACTAAGTCACCACAACTCTCTTGATACTTCCTTTCTTGTCGAGAGCTGCAAGAGAATGACTGGGGGTGGCAGTTAGGGGAAGAGCTATATAGACAGCTCTGCTGTGGGTGTCCTCTTGCAGCTTCCTGTTGGGAAGGAAAATATATCCCACAGGTAATGGATGAACCCGTGGACTGGATACACCTTTACAAGAGAAATTATAAATTTACTAATTAAAACAAGTATTTGCAAGGTCTGAACATCACATAGATAAAAGGCAAGATATCAGCAGGGTAAATACATAATTAATTATACAGACAAATGCAAAAAGAGAGGCTTGCAATACATATGATACAAAAAACAGGGAAATTGGCAGGATTTAAATGCAGGGATCAATTCACATACCAAAGAGAGACTTGTAGTACATGACACAAAAAATCAAAAAAATTATGTGCTTGATTTCTTCAGTGAAAGGTGTTTCAGAGCATATTGAAGCTGGTTCTGCTCAGAGTACAGTTCTTGTCAGAGGGAAGTGAAGGGAGTACTGCCTCATGTCATTATGTTTTTGCCTCACAGGGAAATCTCTTCATGGGCTCTCTGTAAATTTGGTTGCAGATCGACGTTATACTCCTATTCCATTACCTCTGCTGATATTTTTCAGTACTGGTTTGGCTGTCTGCTATGATTGGACAGGTGTCTTAAGGTAAGTATATTTAAAATATATTTTTCTGAAGACTCTCAGCTATGGATTGGGCATAGTTCTTTCTATGTATATTTATATATAAGAGCCCTTATACAGGGACAGGCACTATTCCCCTATTTTAACTTTAAAGTTATGTTGTAATATATATCGATTATGGACTTGTGTTGCCTTATAAGCGCAAATGGATGCAGATGATATAGGGAGCGTTTATATATATATTTTTTATTAGACTATAGCCTCCGCTTCACAAGGCATCCCTTTTTTGGATTTTCATGCGCGATCAGGCAAGCTATGTAATCAATTTGTGCTTTTTAGCGCACCTATTTTCGTCCCTTTTTCCGGCGTTAAAAGACCTGACCCCTCTGCATATCGCAGAGGGCTATGTATGCATCATTTTTAGGATTAATCTTAATCGATGTTCCATCTTTTAACTCGCTTAATTCCAACTTAATTTTACACTTTTATAGACTAATATATACTTAGTTATTTTTGTTTATTTTTTGCAATTTTTTTTATAGGCAATTTTCCCATTCTTCAAAACCTTGCTAGAAAAAGGGGGTTTAAAATAGTGTTCTATTGCAACTAAGAAATTTTCTTTCATATAGGTGGCGAGAGTCCACAAGCTAGTTACTGATGGGATATACATTTCTTCCAGGAGGGGGAATTCCACTGTCCCAATATGAGGAAAAACCTGTGCAAACTGGGTTCGGTTTCCTTTTTTAGCCACTCAGATCGTTCTAATAATGGCGCCTGTGCCAAAATAAACGGCCTGTTAGAGGGATCGCAAGATCAGAGGAATAATCTCTGCTTGCGATAGAGGCACAAAGTTACCCAGAAAGAGCGCAGAAAATTCTCAGGAGGCTGACCTCTATGTCCAGAAAAAACACCCTGACACTTGGGTTCACAAACCTTCACGTATAGATCACCAGAAGATCTAGAGATATTCTGTAAAAATCTGAACATTCCTTCACCACCTCTCCCTAAACTTCAAGAGGACCACGAGAGTGGGGAACAACCTGATGACTCTCTGCCCAAACTGCACAGACAACGCTGGACCAAAGTCAATAGGAAACGGAACATACTTCCACCAGACCCCTTGAAGGGATCCACATCTTCTCAGCCGGATACTTGAACAGCCAGCAAAAAGATACAGGAAATGGTGCCACTTTGTTCTATGGTGCAGCTATGATTTGCTTATAAACTTCTACAGAAATCTGTACAGAGACTCGTATACTTTAAAATTGGTGTTCCAGAAATCCAAATAAGAATTGTTGATGTTCTATTATAGTTTTATTCAATATCACCCTAGTCTTAAGTTGTTAGACTTGTTAGTTATTCTCTTTTTCGAGAGTTTTTCAACAGCTGATAGGAGGCAGGATTTTTGACCTCTAGAGTTAACTTTAGTTTATACCTCCTGTCGAGGTCCTGATGCACTAGGTGTATTTTTTCTTAAAAATGGTTGGTTTAAAGCTTTAAAGCTTTCTATCCTGTACATAGCTCTTACAAAAAGAGCTATTAGCACTCCCTTAATTACAGCCCTATGCGACACAGCGATGTATTGTTTAACACCAATGCTAGAAGAATGCAATTATTGTATATTGCTGTATTTTGTTTGTTTTTCTTTAAATTATGTTCTTTATTTACCTATGCTCTTTACCTACAGGAAACCGGCATTCTACTTATTCTGGAACCCTTCACTCTCCTCCCTCTAAATCTTACCTTAGAAAGTGTACTACATGATGTTACAACAAACCGTGAGTCCAAAATTAAATACATTGAGCGCAGTGGGGATTACTCACCTTTATACACCATTTCAAAGTTTTATAATTATTATGCTAGATTAACAATCAAAAAAATGTACAATGAGCCACCCTAAATTAAAAGTTTTGTCTCAAAACGTAAAGGGTCTAAACTCTCCCACAAAACGTTCCATAGCTCTTAATTGGTTTCATAAACAAGAAGGTGATATAGTGTTCCTGCAAGACACAGGCCCCCATGTGCTCCTCTAGATACTACCCCAAGGGATTCTTTAATCACAATATGATGAAAACAAATGGGATGGGCATTTTGCTGCATAGAAGACTCCCGTTACAACTCATATTCCAACACACAGACAACGAGGGCAGGTTCCTGATCCTCATCGGCACATTATACAAAAGGTCACTTTAGTCAATATTTATGCTCCAAATAAGGGCCAAGCGAAATTTATCAAAAAATCACTTGAAACTCTTGCGCCAATAGCGAAGGGTATTGTCCTCCTGGCTGGGGATTTCAATGTGGCTCTATCTCCTAACCTTGATTGCTCACATGGACGTAGTAGTGTCCCTTTGTCGACCCTCCAGAGCATTAATTTAAAACTAAAGTCTCATTCATTTATAGATGTCTGGCGACAACACCACCCAAGTAGCAGAGAATACACATTCTATTCTCATCCGCAGAAAACCTCATCTAGAATTGATTAATTCTTTATGAAAAAACAAAAAGGCGGCACTCCAATGGTGCAGAATATTACAACAAATTATCCTGTGCCTTGGAGTGCGTCAGCTGGTGGGCTCTCATACACCAGCTTGTGTTATTTGCACTGCATTATAGTGCACAGTATCCAGTCTCGGCGGACAGATAGCTCAGCATGCTAGGGCACTGTGGCTGAGCTCTGTAGCAGCCCAAGGGTTGCAGGTTCGATCCCCGGCGAGGTCCACTAAGCCTTTCATCCTTCCGATAAAATGAGCAGTGCCTTGAGACCCTTACAGGTGATTAGTCGCGCTTTACAAGTACCCAATACATACATAGTGGGGATTTACTATTGGGATTCATGCTGTGCACCATCTGCACTATTGGAGTGTTTTTCTCCTGGAGCTAGCTGGTGGGCTCTGATCAATCCAGCCTGCGTGAATAGCACTGCATTATAGTGCGCTCTCTGTGTGAGTATCCATCTATAGAGAGGGTGTTTTTTTGGGAGTGACATTTAATAATTTGTTGTAATATTCTGCACCATTGGAGCGCCTTCTTTTTGTTTTTTATGTCCAGATTGTTTTTCCCCATTCAAGAAGAGCTGACCCTGGTGAAGTATCTACCATCAACGATAGCCTGAGGAGGACGCCTTTCTCTTTTGCTACCTTCGCTTGGATGGCTACAAATTGGTGACTTTACTATAATACTTCTTTATGAACCAGCTTAATTTACACTTAGTAGATTCCTCAGATATATCCCCTACACCCTGTTTGGACCACTCTATGCTGATCCTAAAAATCCTGTGGCTATCAGCCCTATTAACACAATACTGTTGGAGATTGGATGAATCTCTGTTAAACATTTCTATAACTGACAAGACCTCTATTGCACTCTCTGAATACTAAGCATTTAATCAAACTGACGCTATCAGCCCAAATACAGTGTGGGACGCCCATAAGGCAGTCTTAACAAAATTCAGAAGACAGTAATATATAATACTCTACTTCATAAGTTGAATGAGTTAGAAGATAAACATAATTATTCGCCTTCAGAAACAACAATTCTTAAAGACCTTTCTGTAGCTAGATCGGAGTTAAACAAATATTTACACAAAGAAGCACTGAGGAGAGCTTTTTATCTTAAAAAAAAGATATTTCACTGAGGGAAATAGAACCGGCACTATGCTGGCTAGAGCTCTTAGACAGAAAACACAACTCTTATATACATTGCATATCTAGACCCAACAACATAACCACTAAAGATAGTAAAGGGATAGCCGCTACTATAGGGAATACTACCAAAAACTATATAACCTCCCACCAGTAGTTAATATACCGGACATACAGGAGATGGAAACGTACATTAAGGAAGCCGACCTTCCTACCCTCTTGCGGGAAGATTCGCATCTACTAGAGGCACCAATAGAAATCGCTGAAGTTTTACATACAATTGAATCTTTACTGTTACAAAAAAGTCCGGGACCGGACGGTTTTTCTAACCAGTACTACAAATCGTTTGAACAAATACTAGCTCCCCATTTAGTGAAGACCTTTCAAGCAATAGACAAAGATGGCTTCTTCTCACAAGACGCATTGTCCGCACATATAACTCTCATCCATAAATTAGATAAATCCCCTACTGATCCAGGAAATTATCTCCCTATTTCTCTCATAAATACAGATGCAAAAATGTATGCCAAAAATTTAGCACATAGACTAAATAAATACCTACCACAGCTTATTCATGTGGACCAAGCTGGCTTTGTTCTGTGTCGGGTGATTAGAGACAACATGATCAGGACCTTGCACCTCATAGATCACGCTACAAATGCCGGTTTGGAAACAGTCTTGGTCTCTACCGATGCAGAGAAGCTTTCGATAGAATCAATTGTTCCTACCTTAAATCAGCCTTGAGAGGCTTCGGAATTGGCACACAAATGATTAAGCGGGTATTCAGCCTGAATATAGCCCCTACTGCTAGGATAAAAGTCAATGGAATCCACTCAGACCCCTTCGCCATAAATAACGGTACACAACAGGGATGTCCGCTTTCTCAAACGTGTCGGCTCGCCGCTTCAAACTCCATACCGGGCGCCTCCTGGGCTCACAATAGTGACGTCAGACGCCACAAATACCGGCATAAGGGCTTAGCAAAAGGACAAAGGGTGCAATGCTCAAAAAGCAGAAACCAACTGCTATGGATGCATAAAAATAATTACAAGAGCAGCACGGCAGTATTATTAAAACGAAATACCTTTATTTCACATGTAAGACATACATGCATGCAAGAATGGACAAAGCGTCTGACATGTTTCGCGCCCTCTAGTGGAGCTTCATCATAGACTGAGGATAATACTCTGAAGCCTACATTATATAACCGCCCAGGTAATTATAAACAAAACACCTGGCACTTATACAAAACAGTTAAAAACAAAATGTACTTCATGTTATTATACAAGTTCTCTATATCAAACCTGAGGCAAAGGATATGTCAAAAATTATAATATTAATAGCAACACCATGATATTATTTTATGCAAAAACGATTGTTTGCAAAGAAAAATATAAAAAATAAATAAACAGCTATTCATAGTGTTACTTAAATCCATATGTCTATATGAATCCTAATTTCCAAACATTCTGAATTAGTAAATTTATATACTTCATGCATCATAGAAGATGGATTTGTAAAGATTATGAGATCTAAGCTTTATTAGCAAGAAATTTGGACTTGTGTTATGTTGCCAGGTATTTAAAGTGACAGTGCCACACACAAATGTCACAACAAATCCATTATCAAAAATGGAAATTAAGTGTAATATACAGCTTTTAATATTCAACAGGTTGTTCTTATATTAATGTGATTTCCATATACTTATATTAGATCATGAAATCACCAACTCAGCAGGACAATAAATGGGGGTATGTTTGTATCTCTGAAAGTTTGTTCAATTTAACCACTTTATCTACCATTAACCCACATAAATTGCCCTGAAGAGTCAGTCATGATGTTACTAAATTTGTTATATTTTCGTTATTTTTATTATATGTCACATAGTTCTAATAAGAGACATAAATATTTAAAGGGGCAGCTAACATTTTAGACAAAATAGCTAATGTCCCACTCAAGGTTCAAACCCATTGCGGTTCTGGATTTAAGTTTATATATCCAAAATAGCTCTTTTCTGTCCAATATCTTATACCTGTTGAATTTTCAATAATTTTAAAGAGCACTCAGATAGAGCATCATTCCATTCTAAAATGATATCCTGATTCTCAATTTCAAAGGTGGGGAACTTGTTAATTCTCATCCCCCTTGGAACCCGGTCATGTTCAACATACTGCTCAAATGCTTCAATGTCCCATGTGAGCCTTAAATCAGAGATTAGCAATTTTTCTAATGCCTTAAACTGAGACTCCATGCCTGGACTAAACCCCTCAGAACGTTCAGAGGAAAAGACCCGTTGAAACAGCTCCCTCCTAGCCTCAGCATCATACAGAGAACTTGATAATATTGTGTTATCCAAATCCATGTTCTTGCACTAATCACAAAAAATTAGTGATTATATACTGCCTTAAAAAAAACCAATACCCAAATGCAAAAAATATGTGCAAATATATATATATATATATATATATATATATATATCAGCCCATATATGCCTTTAAATAATTATAGTGATTCCTTTTAGAGATATTCAGAGTCAATCCACAATGATCCGTTATACACTTAGCAAAAATTCACAAATGAAACAGTTCCACTTTAAAGCCTGAGCGTATATTTTCACACTCATATACAACCGTTACGTGAAATCAAGACTCATATACATTCAGTATCATTGCCAATTTAAACATAGCATCCATGTAAAATAAACGTCAAGATTTTACCTCCGTTCGGCTACTTTGCTAGTGTATGTACCTTGTAATCGGATCCTCAGATGCCAATGATCCCTCCAGCGTTCCGCAGTGATGAGTGAGACAGGCTGGTTCAGGTTAATGAATTACAAACGTGTCGGCTCGCCGCTTCAAACTCCATACCGCGCGTCTCCTGGGCTCACAATAGTGACGTCAGACGCCACAAATACCGGCATAAGGGCTTAGCAAAAGGGCTTTCTCCCTTGCTGTTCGCAATGGCGATGGAGATAGATTAAACCAGGAAATCAAAAGGAATCAACATAGGACATAATAGTTATAAAATTAGTCTATATGCTGATGATATCCTTTTAACAGTAACTGATCCCCTTAGATCTATTCCTTCCCTCTTAAAGGAGTTCCACGAATTTGGCAGACTGTCTCACTTTCACATTAATAGCCAAGAATCAAACATTTACATCAACATGAATCCCCCAAAATTTGAGGATCTCTCTAACATTTGTCCGTACCAACTACAAAAACAACATATCAAATATCTGGGGGTAAATATAACTCCAAAACTTTCCTCCCTATTTCGACTTAACTATCTCTCATTGCTTAAAACTATACAAAGAGGGGGCGGAGCCGGCCGTCGTGTGGAATGGCCGCACATTAGAGTGAGCTCCGAATGCCGATGCCCATATCTGTCTAAATTGTAGGATAATCAGCATCCCATAACCAATGTCCTACCTCTAACTGTGCACAGAACAAGTACCGATTCCGGTATTGACCGATAAAGCCAGCTGCGCCCGACATTCAGACACGCTCCGTGTTGAGGCCTACATTCCGGACGCCATCTTTACAGCCTAAACAGTGAGTAACACGGAGCCGCCTGTACACAGAACACAGACGGTACATATACTGACAATGGCTGTTAGTCGCATATATCACTCAGTTTGGGGACTGGTGTAACTTTTGACAATTCACAACTGGCAAGTACACTAAGAGGAAGCTGCGCAGTTATATTTCTGCTATAAGGCCAGGACTTACTAGGCTATCAATGTGAGACTGGGCAATTGAAATCACAGGGCAAAGGGAAAACGAAAAACATGCCAACATTTTTATTTCACATATAAATGTGAACCTGCCAAATCCCTATATGTTTTAGGTGATATACAATAAAGGATCTTTTGTAGCGCAGATGTCACCTCACTCACTATAAAGGCAGAAACATACTTTATCACACCAAAAGACGGTTATACATATAACATTGTCCTGGCAATAAGAGGAGCTGTGCATCCTAGGACAGCACGCAGTTGCTGCGAACTCCCTGACAATTCCAGGATAGCAAACTATCACAATCTACACTGCAGTTATGTCACCAAAAAAACTTCTAAAAACAGGAAAGGAGACTAGGAAATCAGCAGTAAGTCGGCCAACTGTTAGCTCCTTTTTTAAATTATCAGACAGCATGCAACCCGCTACACCTGACCCCATCAAGCCACAGCAAGCTGAGGTGTCTCCATCAGGCAGTGAGGACAGTGACACAGAAGAATCTATCCAAATCTCCAAGACTTTTCTAGCCTCAATCCCATCTAAAAGTGATCTGGATGACATAGTAGTTAAAGTACGAGAATGCATCAAAGAAGAAATGGCTGGTCTGAGGAGGGATATTACAGAAATTGGTAATCGTGTTGAGGTGCTGGAGGAAGATAATGACTTTAACCAAAATGAGATATCTATCTTGCAGACCACAGCCCAATCCCATGACCTTCTGATTACACAGTTACAAGATAAGTTAGAAGACCTGGAGAACAGGGAACGCCACCAAAACCTCAGAATTAGAGGGATTCCAGAGTCAGTCCTGCCAAATACCATCCCTGAGTTTCTCAAAGGTCTCTTTTGTTTCCTACTGGGGCCTTCATCAACCATGGACTTATCTATGGACAGAGCCCATAGGGCTCTCCGACCAAAACCCCCAGACCAAGCGCCTCCACGCGACATAGTCTTAAAACTTAAAGAATACCAAACCAAAGAAGAAATTCTTAAAGCTGCCAGACGTCCTAAAGACATCTCCTTTCAAAATTACCGCTTGCAAATCTTTGCTGATATAGCACCCCGCACTCTTCAGAGACGGAGAGAATTTCAACCATTGACATCCATGCTCAGAGCAAAGGAGATTCCTTATCGTTGGGGTTTCCCCTGTTTCCTGAACATCATTTATAAAGGCACGAAACACATATGTAAGACCCCAGACGACATCTCAGATACTTGTGCCGCCTTGGAACTGACTCCTCCATCTGCCACAGCTACAGAAGAGGCTTCTGATCTTACTGCCAGCCTCAACCCAACAAGACCACCCAGATCACAGTGGCAGCAACACAAGAATAAGAAAACTAAGAAGGTGCAAGACTCCCCACAGAACAGTATTACTTGAGAGATCCAGCTCATCAGATGGGTGAGATAATTCTATTTCTTGCTCAGGGGGAGAAAAGTGATGAACGTTTAACCCTCCTTTACACCCGGGCCCTGCAATGATTGAGACTGAACTAATTATATATTTATTGCAATACGGCCCTACTTTGATTGTCAGTTTAAATTTAAATTTGAAAATTTGTCCTCTAAATGTTTAATCATTGAATTTATAATGGGATAGGCTATTCTTCCCTATTGTGTGTGTGACATTTAATGTCAGATTGTTTGTTTGAATCTCTGTTATTGTTTTATTGTTTGCTTGTTAGTAATCTTTCTCAACCACAGATAGTTGCCGCACAGTTCAAGAACAGGTATGTTATTGACACAATAATGTCTGAAATATCTCTATGCATATATGTTTATGATAAGCTTAGAAATTATAGACTCCCAGTTCTACCCAGTACACATCAACCTCTAACTTAGTGTGAATAATGACAGCTCAGAAACAGATTAGATTCATGACACAAAATGTCAGGGGATTTAATAACCCACATAAGAGACGAGTTGCTTTTGCTGATATTGTCCATAAGCAAATTGGTATTTTGTTCTTACAGGAGACGCATTACTTAAAAAATCAAGAGCCTACATTTTTCACAACTCCTACCCCATACATTATCATAGTAGCCACTCAGACAAAAAGATCTCCGGGGTTAGCATTTTAATCCACAAGTCTTTAGCATTCGATGTACAGCATGTAGAAAAGGATAATGAAGGGAGATTTTTGGCTATACTGGGTTTACTGTATGGCAAGCCTATTACACTAGTCAACATTTATGCTCCCAATACCCGACAGGCATCCTTTATCCGCAAGGTTTCCAATGACATTTTAGCTTTTTACAAGGGGTCATTAATTATAGGCGGGGACTTTAACACGCCATTGAACCCACTATTAGATAGCTCCACTAAACAATCCCAACTCTCGAAAAAAAGCACTTAAATCTATTAAAGATGACCTGACACTCCTAGGAGTACATGATCCATGGCGTATCCAACACCCCAGGGGGAGAGATTTTACCTTTTATTCTGCGTCCAAAAGCTCCCATTCACGCATCGATTATATCCTCATAGACCACATAGCTATCACATCAGTCATACACACTGATATCTGCCCTACTGCCTGGTCAGACCATTCAGCGGTCATCTACACCACTCACTGGACATCCCTTCCTTTCAAACCTTACCAATGGCGCTTTGATGATACCTTACTCAATGATACCCTTATCCTGCAACAAATAGAAACATCAATAAGTGAGTACTTTACAATTAATCATACCCCAGACATAGCCCCATGTACCATCTGGGAAGCCCATAAGTGCTTCATCAGAGGCGAGTTGATAAAGATTAAGGCGACACAATCCAAAAATCATAGAATGCATCACCAAGCCCTTACGAACAAATTTTAGCAGCTTGACAGGTCCTACAAACAGAATCCCCATGCCGAATCACTGAAGTCTCAAAGAGAACAGGCTAAAAATAAATTGACAACATTCTTGGAACACTCAGCCCATACACAGGCTATGAGGTTAAAACAGAGATTTTTTATTGAAGGTAATAAACCTGGCAGGCTATTAGCCAGAGCGCTTAAAGTTAGGCAAGCGACCCATTATATCAGCGCGCTACAAGACTCAAATAGGGAAAACACTGTAGAATCCCATAGAATAGCTGAAATATTTAGAGATTATTATTCTACTCTTTACAATTTGATTCCTAACAGGAATTTAGAGGAACATATAAGACACACTGCCTCCGATACTTAGAGCGAGTGACTGTGCCATCTATCCCACCTGACGATCTAGAATCCCTTACCTTACCAATCAGCTCCGAAGAGATTAGCGTAGCTATACACTCCCTAAAGATAGGAAAGAGTCCAGGCCCAGATGGGCTGACAAGCTCCTACTATAAAAAGTTTAAGCATCTATTAATACCGCAATTGCTCACAGTCTTTAACCCGGTAGATCAAATAACTACGTTCCCACCCTCTATGCTTGAAGCGATAGTAACAGTCATACCAAAGCCAGGTAAAGATCCTACAGCCCCTTCCAACTACCGCCCGATCTCGCTTCTAAATGTAGACGTGAAGATCTATGCAAAGATCTTAGCTACTAGGCTTAATAAATTACTACCCTTGCTTATCCACCCAGACCAGGTGGGTTTCGTACCGCAGAGGGAGGCAAAGGATAACACCGTAAAGGTCCTTCATTTAATACAATATGCTATAAATCATGACATACCCTCCGTTTTACTCTCGACTGACGCTGAGAAAGCTTTTGACAGACTGGATTGGACTTTTTTAAATTTGACTTTAAAGAAATTCGGCCTCCCTGACAGTTTTATCTCAAAAATATTTGCCCTTTACTCAAAACCGACAGCTAAAGTTAAGGTAAATGGGATACTTTCTACCCCATTTCCAATTTTAAACGGCACTAGACAGGGCTGCCCATTATCCCCTCTATTATTTGTTTTATCCATGGAAATCCTGGCAATAACATTACGAAATGACCCCAACATTCACGGACTCACTATAAAATCCACTCCTCATAAGCTTGCGCTATACGCTGATGACTTGTTGTTAATTTTAACACGCCCAAATACTTCTCTCTCTGCGGTGCGGAACTCCCTGGAAACATTTGGCCATTGTTCCAATTATTCGGTAAACCAAAATAAATCAGAGATTCTCCCCATCAACTTAAATAATACAGATATACAAAAACTTAGGTCACAAGTACCTTACCAAATACAACAATCTGCTTTAAAATATTTAGGCATTTATCTTACAGATGATAAACAGAAGTTAATCGACCTAAACTATGAAGCCTTAATGTCCAAGGTTTGCGATGATACCTCCCTATGGTTACATAAACAAATATCCTGGCTTGGTAGAATCGGAGTAACCAAAATGACTATCCTCCCTAAAATACTTTATATATTCCAGACTCTCCCCATACCCCTCCCGGAAACGTATATTTCCAGACTGCAGAAGGTGCTAAACTCCTATATCTGGAGAAAGCGTCCTCCCAGAGTGGCTAGATCTACCCTCTACTTACCAAAAAAATTTGGAGGTTTGGGGGTCCCAGACCTATCCAGATACCGTAATGCAATATTTTTAAGAAGAGTAATAGATTGGTGCACACTCCCCATGAATCATAATAGACTCTGGGTGAGACTGGAACATGACCTCACCAACTCAGCACAGTTAGGGACATACTGTTGGCAACCTAAGGGAAACCAACCTTCGCTAGTTAAAGATTATCCAATCATAAAAGAAACACTTGATACTTGGTTTAACGTACTACATAAATATCCACGATCCCTTCCCCCTTGACAACTGTGTTGTCTAATTCCGACTTTCCTATAGGGATACCATTGACACCGAAATTACCGGGTGGACTGGATGGCCTGCTCCCATTATACTCCCTACTTGAAGAGGGTAAATTGATCTCGAAAAAACACCTAGAGGAATTAGAGGTCACACAATTCACACCCTGGTTCAGATACCTTCAACTCAGACACTTTGTTGACTCTCACAAGCTCAAACAACAAATTACAAGGGAGCTTACCACACTTGAGAAACTTTGCATTCAAGACTCCCCACAGATACACACCATCTCCCTCCTATATCAACTCCTAATCACCCCTCCCAAGACTTTACACACCTCAACAGTCAATTCCTGGCATAAAGAACTCCCTTACACTCTTACAGAGCAAGAATGGCTAAAAATCTTTCAGAACACAGCTAGATCCGCACATTCATCAGCCCTACTGGAAACAAATGATAAATTCCTGCTCCGCTGGTATCTTACTCCCCACAGGTTGAAATTTATGTTTCCCGAAGCATCTGATAGATGTTGGAGAAAATGTGCAGGAAAAGGAACCCCTTTTCACATATGGTGGGAGTGCCCCAAAATAGCAAATTACTGGAAGAGTATTAACTCAGAGATGAGTAAAATGCTAAATTGTAATATTCCATTAGACCCTATGGTATACCTGTTTCATACAATCCCCAAATTCCCCTTCAAACAATATATGTCACTTTTCCAATTAGCCATATGTAGTGCGAAGCAAGTCATCCCTAGGCTTTGGAAATCAGATACAGAACCCACAGTAGCTATGTGGGCAGCGCAGATGAAAACTAACTTATCGCTAGAAAGATTCTATTATTACACAGTAGGTAGATTAGATTACTATGCAGAAATGATGTTCTTCTGGGACTCCTACTACCATCCTAGAGCCGGGGAGAGGGGAGACCTGCAGGAGTAGGCTTATGTGCTAGTGTAATGCAAATGCAAAACAGCAAAGTATCTACCCACGTTGAAATCAATTTTGCAGACTTAACTTTCTCACTGTTAAAGACAAGAAAACTGTAGATAAACAATCTTGTAAGAAACATGTTGATGTTGTAACTTGAGTTTGATAGCCTCTGACTTTCTATTAATGTTGTTTTGTGGTGCCATACCTAGATGTCACAAACAAATCTGGGATATTTGAACTTTGGAAGTTAAGGACAAACTGATGGACTTGAACAGTAATGCAAATATAAAAAAGCCATAATTTTATATTCTGTGGAAATTCTTGGAATGTTTTGAAAATTTTTGGTTGTTTGTAATTTTCTTTTGTTTCTTTGTTGTTGTATAATTTTTTGAAACACCTAAATAAAGAAAAGATTAAACTAAAACTATACAAAGAGACTGTCAAACATGGCAACGGAAGCCTTTCTCATGGTGGTGGAGAATTCAAATGATTAAAATGTCTATACTACCGCGTATCCTTTACTTGTTACCACCCAACTACAAACAGTTCTAAACATGTTCATATAAAATGGCCAAAATCCCAGAATAGCGAGAAAAACCTTATATAGATGAAATCAAGACTCATATACATTCAGTATCATTGCCAATTTAAACATAGCATCCATGTATAATAAACGTCAAGATTTTACCTCCGTTCGGCTACTTTGCTAGTGTATGTACCTTGTAATCGGATCCTCAGATGCCAACGATCCCTCCAGCGTTCCGCAGTGATGAGTGAGACAGGCTGGTTCAGGTTAATGAATAACAAACGTGTTGGCTCGCCGCTTCAAACTCCATACCGGGCGTCTCCTGGGCTCACAATAGTGACGTCAGACGCCACAAATACCGGCATAAGGGCTTAGCAAAAGGGCTTTCTCCCTTGCTGTTCGCAATGGCGATGGAGATAGATTAAACCAGGAAATCAAAAGGAATCAACATAGGACATAATAGTTATAAAATTAGTCTATATGCTGACGATATCCTTTTAACAGTAACTGATCCCCTTAGATCTATTCCTTCCCTCTTAAAGGAGTTCCACGAATTTGGCAGACTGTCTCACTTTCACATTAATAGCCAAGAATCAAACATTTACATCAACATGAATCCCCCAAAATTTGAGGATCTCTCTAACATTTGTTCGTACCAACTACAAAAACAACATATCAAATATCTGGGGGTAAATATAACTCCAAAACTTTCCTCCCTATTTCGACTTAACTATCTCTCATTGCTTAAAACTATACAAAGAGACTGTCAAACATGGCAACGGAAGCCTTTCTCATGGTGGGGGAGAATTCAAATGATTAAAATGTCTATACTACCGCGTATCCTTTACTTGTTACCACCCAACTACAAACAGTTCTAAACATGTTCATATAAAATGGCCAAAAACCCAGAATAGCGAGAAAAACCTTATATAGATCTAGACATATTGGCGGTTTAGGTGTTCCAAATATATTACGATACTATCAAGTCAACACACTCAAGCACATCTTGGATTGGCATACAGGGACGGAGGATAAGGCATGGGTTTCGCTAGACTCCCATATCCTTAAAGCTCCAGAGCTTGGTTCCTTGTGCTAGTTGCATTCTAACTGTAGACTGGTCTGAGTGAAAAACATAATTTATGTAAGAACTTACCTGATAAATTCATTTCTTTCATATTAGCAAGAGTCCATGAGCTAGTGACGTATGGGATATACATTCCTACCAGGAGGGGCAAAGTTTCCCAAACCTCAAAATGCCTATAAATACACCCCTCACCACACCCACAAATCAGTTTAACGAATAGCCAAGAAGTGGGGTGATAAGAAAAAAGTGCGAAGCATAAATAAAAAGAATTGGAATAATTGTGCTTTATACAAAAAAATCATAACCACCACAAAAAAGGGTGGGCCTCATGGACTCTTGCTAATATGAAAGAAATGAATTTATCAGGTAAGTTCTTACATAAATTATGTTTTCTTTCATGTAATTAGCAAGAGTCCATGAGCTAGTGACGTATGGGATAATGACTACCCAAGATGTGGATCTTCCACGCAAGAGTCACTAGAGAGGGAGGGATAAAATAAAGACAGCCAATTCCGCTGAAAATAATCCACACCCAAACAAAGTTTAAAACTTATAATGAAAAAAACTGAAATTATAAGCAGAAGAATCAACTGAAACAGCTGCCTGAAGTAATTTTCTACCAAAAACTGCTTCAGAAGAATAAAACACATCAAAATGGTAGAATTTAGTAAAAATATGCAAAGAAGACCAAGTTGCTGCTTTGCAAATCTGAACAACCGAAGCTTCATTCCTAAACGCCCAGGAAGTAGAAACTGACCTAGTAGAATGAGCTGTAATCCTTTGAGGCGGAGTTTTACCCGACTCAACATAAGCATGATGAATTAAAGATTTCAACCACGATGCCAAAGAAATGGCAGAAGCCTTCTGACCTTTCCTAGAACTGGAAAAGATAACAAATAGACTAGAAGTCTTTCGGAAATTCTTAGTAGCTTCAACATAATATTTCAAAGCTCTAACTACATCCAAAGAAAGCAATGATTTCTCCTTAGAATTCTTAGGATTAGGACATAATGAAGGAACCACAATTTCTCTACTAATGTTGTTAGAATTCACAACCTTAGGTAAAAATTTAAAAGAAGTTCGCAACACCGCCTTATCCTGATGAAAAAACAGAAAAGGAGACTCACAAGAAAGAGCAGATAATTCAGAAACTCTTCTGGCAGAAGAGATGGCCAAAAGGAACAAAACTTTTCAAGAAAGTAATTTAATGTCCAAAGAATGCATAGGTTCAAACAGAGGAGCTTGAAGAGCCCCCAGAACCAAATTCAAACTCCAAGGAGGAGAAATTGACTTAATGACAGGTTTTATACGAACCAAAGCTTGTACAAAACAATGAATATCAGGAAGATTAACAATCTTTCTGTGAAAAAGAACAGAAAGAGCAGAGATTTGTCTTTTCAAGGAACTTGCAGACAAACCTTTATCCAAACCATCCTGAAGAACTGTAAAATTCTCGGAATTCTAAAAGAATGCCAGGAAAAATGATGAGAAAGACACCAAGAAATATAAGTCTTCCAGACTCTATAATATATCTCCCTAGATACGGATTTACGAGCCTGTAACATAGTATTAATCACAGAGTCAGAGAAACCTCTTTGACTAAGAATCAAGCGTTCAATCTCCATACCTTTAAATTTAAGGATTTGAGATTCTGATGGAAAAAAAGGACCTTGTGACAGAAGGTCTGGTCTTAACGGAAGAGTCCACGGTTGGCAAGAGGCCATCCGGACAGGATCCGCATACCAAAAACCTGAGAGGCCATGCTGGAGCCACCAGCAGAACAAATGAGCATTCCTTCAGAATCTTGGAGATTACTCTTGGAAGAAGAACTAGAGGCGGAAAGATATAGGCAGGATGATACTTCCAAGGAAGTGACAACGCATCCACTGCTTCCGCTTGAGGATCCCTGGATCTGGACAGATACCTGGGAAGTTTCTTGTTTAGATGAGAAGCCATCAGATCTATTTCTGGAAGACCCCATATTTGAATAATCTGAAGAAATACCTCTGGGAGAAGAGACCATTCGCCCGGATGAAACGTGTGGCGACTGAGATAATCCGCTTCCCAATTGTCTATACCTGGGATATGAACCGCAGAAACTAGACAGGAGCTGGATTCCGCCCATACCAGAATTCGAGATACTTCTTTCATAGCCAGAGGACTGTGAGTCCCTCCTTGATGATTGATGTATGCCACAGTTGTGACATTGTCTGTCTGAAAACAAATGAACGATTCTCTCTTTAGAAGAGGCCAAGACTGAAGAGCTCTGAAAATTGCACGGAGTTCCAAAATATTGATCGGTAATCTCACCTCCTGAGATTCCCAAACCCCTTGTGCCGTCAGAGACCCCCACACAGCTCCCCAACCTGTAGGACTTGCATCTGTTGAAATTACAGTCCAGGTCGGAAGAACAAAAGAAGCCCCCTGAACTAAACGATGGTGATCTGTCCACCACGTTAGAGAGTGTCGTACAATCGGTTTTAAAGATATTAATTGAGATATCTTTGTGTAATCCCTGCACCACTGGTTCAGCATACAGAGCTGAAGAGGCCGCATGTGAAAACGAGCAAAGGGGATCGCGTCCGATGCCGCAGTCATAAGACCTAGAATTTCCATGCATAAGGCTACCGAAGGGAAAGATTGTGACTGAAGGTTTCGACAAGCTGATATCAACTTTAGACGTCTCATGTCTATCAAAGATAGAGTCATGTCTATCAAAGATAGAGTCATGGATACTGAATCTATCTGAAAACCTAAAAAGGTTACCTAAGTCTGAGGAATCAATGAACTTTTTCGTAAATTGATCCTCCAACCATGATGTTGAAGAAACAACACAAGTCGATTCGAATGAGATTCTGCTAAATGTGAAGACTGAGCAAGTACCAAGATATCGTCCAAATAAGGAATACCACAATACCCTATTCTCTGATTACAGACAGAAGGGCACCGAGAACCTTCGTAAAAATTCTTGGAGCTGTAAAACTGATAGTGATCTGGATGAATCGGAATATGCAGATATGCATCCTGTAAATCTATAGTAGACATATAATGCCCTTGTTGAACAAATGGCAGGATAGTCCTTACAGTTACCATTTTTAGATCCAGAACTGGTCTGAAGGAATTTTCCTTCTTTGGTACAATGAAGAGATTTGAATAAAACCCCAGTCCCTGTTCCAGAACTGGAACTGGCAAAATTACTCCAGTCAACTCTAGATCTGAAACACATTTCAGAAATGCTTGAGCCTTCGCTGGGTTTACTGGGACACGGGAAAGAAAAAATCTCTTTGCAGGAGGCCTTATCTTGAAGCCAATTCTGTACCCTTCTGAAACAATGTTCTGAATCCAAAGATTGTGAACGGAATTGATCCAAATTTATTAGAAAAAACGTAATCTGCCCCCTACCAGCTGAGCTGGAATGAGGGCCGCACCTTCATGTGGACTTAGGAGCTGGCTTTGACTTTCTAAAAGGCTTGGATTTATTCCAGACTGGAGATGGTTTCCAAACTGATACCGCTCCTGAGGATGAAGGATCAGGTTTTTGTTCCTTGTTGTGACAAAAGGAACGAAAACGATTATTACCCTGGAAAGAAAGGGAAAGCAGAGTAGACTTAGAAGACATAACAGCATTCCAAGTCTTAAGCCATAAAGCTCTTCTAGCTAAAAAAGCTAGAGACATATACCTGACATCAACTCTAATGATATCAAAGATGGCTTTACAAATAAAATTATTAGCATGTTGAAGAATAAAAATGCTATGAGAATTATGATCTGTTACTTGTTGCGCTAAAGCTTCTAACCAAAAGATGAAGCTGCAGCAACATCCGCTAAAGATATAGCAGGTCTAAGAAGATTACCTGAACACAAGTAAGCTTTTCTTAGAAAGGATTCAATTTTCCTATCTAAAGGATCCTTAAGGAAGTACCATCTGCCGTAGGAATAGTAGTACGCTTAACAAGAGTAGAGACAGCCCCATCTACTTTAGGGATTTTGTCCCAAAACTCTAATCTGTCAGATGGCACAGGATATAATTGCTTAAAAACGTTTAGAAGGAGTAAATGAATTACCCAAATTATTCCATTCCCTGGAAATTACTTCAGAAATAGCACTAGGGACAGGAAAAACTTCTGGAATAACTACAGGAGATTTAAAAACCTTATCTAAACGTTTAGATTTAGTATCAAGAGGACCAGAATCCTCAATTTCTAATGCAATTAGGACTTCTTTAAGTAAAGAACGAATAAATTTCATTTTAAATAAATATGAAGATTTATCAGCATCAACCTCTGAGACAGAATCCTCTGAACCAGAAGAACCATTATCAGAATCAGAATGATGATGTTCATTTAAAAATTCATCTGAAAAATGAGAAGTTTTAAAAGACTTTTTACGTTTACTAGAAGGAGGAATGTAACAGTACTAAAGGAAATATTATCTGCATTAACAGTTTGTCATGACAAAAACAGTACAAACAACAGTTGGAGGAACAGATACCATAAGTTTACAGTAGATACACTTAGCTTTGGTAGCTCCAGCCCCAGGCAGCGATTTTCCAGAAGTATCTTCTGACTCAGTTTCAACGTGGGACATCTTGCAATATGTAATAGAAAAAACAACATATAAAGCAAAATTGATCAAATTCCTTAAATGACAGTTTCAGGAATGGGAAAAAAATGCCAGTGAACAAGCTTCCAGCAACCAGAAGCAATAAAAAATGAGACTTAAATAATGTGGAGACAATAGTGACGCCCATATTTTTTTAGCGCCAAAAATGACGCCCACATTATTTGGCGCCTAAATGCTTTTGGCGCCAAAAATGACGCCACATCCGGAACGCCAACACTTTTGGCGCAAAAGAACGTAAAAAATGACGCAACTTCCGGCAACACGTACGACGCCGGAAACAGAAAAAACAGAATTTATGCTTACCTGATAAATTACTTTCTCCAACGGTGTGTCCGGTCCACGGCGTCATCCTTACTTGTGGGATATTCTCTTCCCCAACAGGAAATGGCAAAGAGTCCCAGCAAAGCTGGTCACATGATCCCTCCTAGGCTCCGCCCACCCCAGTCATTCGACCGACGGACAGGAGGAAATATATATAGGAGAAACCATATGATACCGTGGTGACTGTAGTTAGAGAAAATAATTCATCAGACCTGATTAAAAAACCAGGGCGGGCCGTGGACCGGACACACCGTTGGAGAAAGTAATTTATCAGGTAAGCATAAATTCTGTTTTCTCCAACATTGGTGTGTCCGGTCCACGGCGTCATCCTTACTTGTGGGAACCAATACCAAAGCTTTAGGACACGGATGAAGGGAGGGAGCAAATCAGGTCACCTAAATGGAAGGCACCACGGCTTGCAAAACCTTTCTCCCAAAAATAGCCTCCGAAGAAGCAAAAGTATCAAATTTGTAAAATTTGGCAAAAGTGTGCAGTGAAGACCAAGTCGCTGCCTTACATATCTGGTCAACAGAAGCCTCTTTCTTGAAGGCCCATGTGGAAGCCACAGCCCTAGTGGAGTGAGCTGTGATTCTTTCAGGAGGCTGCCGTCCGGCAGTCTCATAAGCCAATCGGATAATGCTTTTAAGCCAAAAGGAAAGAGAGGTAGAAGTCACTTTTTGACCTCTCCTTTTACCAGAATAAACAACAAACAAGGAAGATGTTTGTCTGAAATCTTTAGTAGCCTCTAAATAGAATTTTAGAGCACGGACTACGTCCAAATTGTGTAACAAACGTTCCTTCTTTGAAACTGGATTCGGACACAAAGTAGGTACAACTATCTCCTGGTTAATATTTTTGTTGGAAACAACTTTCGGAAGAAAACCAGGCTTAGTACGCAAAACCACCTTATCTGCATGGAACACCAGATAGGGCGGAGAACACTGCAGAGCAGATAACTCTGAAACTCTTCTAGCAGAAGAAATTGCAACCAAAAACAAAACTTTCCAAGATAATAACTTAATATCTACGGAATGTAAGGGTTCAAACGGTACCCCTTGAAGAACTGAAAGAACTAGATTTAGACTCCAGGGAGGAGTCAAAGGTCTGTAAACAGGCTTGATCCTAACCAGAGCCTGAACAAATGCTTGAACATCTGGCACAGCTGCCAGTCTTTTGTGAAGTAAAACAGATAAAGCAGATATCTGTCCCTTCAGAGAACTTGCAGATAATCCTTTCTCCAAACCTTCTTGTAGAAAGGATAGAATCTTAGGAATTTTTATCTTGTTCCATGGGAATCCTTTAGATTCACACCAACAGATATATTTTTTCCATATTTTATGGTAAATTTTTCTAGTTACAGGCTTTCTAGCCTGAATCAGAGTATCTATTACAGAATCTGAAAACCCACGCTTTGATAAAATCAAGCGTTCAATCTCCAAGCCGTCAGTTGGAGGGAAACCAGATTCGGATGTTCGAATGGACCCTGAACAAGAAGGTCCTGTCTCAAAGGTAGCTTCCATGGTGGAGCCGATGACATATTCACCAGGTCTGCATACCAAGTCCTGCGTGGCCACGCAGGAGCTATCAAGATCACCGAGGCCCTCTCCTGATTGATCCTGGCTACCAGCCTGGGGATGAGAGGAAACGGTGGGAATACATAAGCTAGGTTGAAGGTCCAAGGTGCTACTAGTGCATCTACTAGGGTCGCCTTGGGATCCCTGGATCTGGACCCGTAGCAAGGAACCTTGAAGTTCTGACGAGACGCCATCAGATCCATGTCTGGAATGCCCCATAATTGAGTTATTTGGGCAAAGATTTCCGGATGGAGTTCCCACTCCCCCGGATGGAATGTCTGACGACTCAGAAAATCCGCTTCCCAATTTTCCACTCCTGGGATGTGGATCGCAGACAAGTGGCAGGAGTGATCCTCCGCCCATTGAATTATCTTGGTCACTTCTTTCATCGCCAGGGAAGTCCTTGTTCCCCCCTGATGATTGATATATGCAACGGTCGTCATGTTGTCTGACTGAAACCTTATGAATTTGGCCTTTGCTAGTTGAGGCCAAGCTCTGAGAGCATTGAATATCGCTCTCAGTTCCAGAATGTTTATCGGGAGAAGAGACTCTTCCCGAGACCATAGACCCTGAGCTTTCAGGGATTCCCAGACCGCGCCCCAGCCCACTAGGCTGGCATCGGTCGTGACAATGACCCACTCTGGTCTGCGGAAGCTCATTCCCTGTGACAGATTGTCCAGGGTCAGCCACCAACGGAGTGAATCTCTGGTCTTTTGATCTACTTGAATCGTCGGAGACAAGTCTGTATAATCCCCATTCCACTGTCTGAGCATGCACAGTTGTAATGGTCTTAGATGAATTCGTGCAAAAGGAACTATGTCCATTGTTGCAACCATCAATCCTATTACTTCCATGCACTGCGCTATGGAAGGACGAGGAACAGAATGAAGTACTTGACAAGAGCTTAGAAGTTTTGATTTTCTGACCTCTGTCAGAAAAATCCTCATTTCTAATGAATCTATTATTGTTCCCAAGAAGGGAACTCTTGTTGACGGGGACAGAGAACTTTTTTCTTTGTTCACCTTCCATCCGTGAGATCTGAGAAAGGCTAGGACGATGTCCGTATGAGCCTTTGCTTTTGACAGGGACGACGCTTGAATCAGGATGTCGTCCAAGTAAGGTACTACTGCAATGCCCCTTGGTCTTAGAACCGCTAGAAGGCACCCTAGTACCTTTGTGAAAATCCTTGGAGCAGTGGCTAATCCAAATGGAAGTGCCACAAACTGGTAATGCTTGTCCAGAAAAGCGAACCTTAGGAACTGATGATGTTCCTTGTGGATAGGAATATGTAGGTACGCATCCTTTAAATCCACGGTAGTCATAAATTGATTTTCCTGGATAGTAGGTAGGATCGTTCGAATAGTTTCCATTTTGAACGATGGTACCCTGAGAAAACATAATTTATGCTTACCTGATAAATTTATTTCTCTTGTAGTGTATCCAGTCCACGGATCATCCATTACTTATGGGATATTAACTCCTCCCCAACAGGAAGTGCAAGAGGATTCACCCAGCAGAGCTGCTATATAGCTCCTCCCCTAACTGCCATTACCAGTCATTCGACCGAAAACATGCAGAGAAAGGAAAACCATAGGGTACAGTGGTGACTGTAGTTTAATGGAAAAATTACCTGCTTTAAAGTGACAGGGCGGGCCGTGGACTGGATACACTACAAGAGAAATAAATTTATCAGGTAAGCATAAATTATGTTTTCTCTTGTTAAGTGTATCCAGTCCACGGATCATCCATTACTTATGGGATACCAATACCAAAGCTAAAGTACACGGATGACGGGAGGGACAGGCAGGCTCTTTATACGGAAGGAACCACTGCCTGAAGAACCTTTCTCCCAAAAACAGCCTCCGAAGAAGCAAAAGTGTCAAATTTGTAAAATTTGGAAAAAGTATGAAGAGAAGACCAAGTTGCAGCCTTGCAAATCTGTTGAACAGAAGCCTCATTCTTAAAGGCCCAAGTGGAAGCCACAGCTCTAGTAGAATGTGCTGTAATTCTTTCAGGAGGCTGCTGTCCAGCAGTCTCATAGGCTAACCGTATTATGCTACGAAGCCAAAAGGAGAGAGAGGTAGCCGAAGCTTTTTGACCTCTCCTCTGACCAGAATAAACGACAAACAGGGAAGACGTTTGTCGAAAATCCTTAGTTGCCTGTAGATAAAATTTCAGGGCACGGACTACATCTAGATTGTGTAGCAGACGTTCCTTTTTCGAAGGAGGATTAGGACACAAAGATGTAACCACAATCTCTTGATTGATATTCCTGTTAGTGACCACCTTAGGTAGGAACCCAGGTTTAGTACGCAGAACTACCTTGTCTGAATGAAAAATCAGATAAGGAGAATCACAATGTAAGGCAGATAACTCAGAGACTCTTCGAGCCGAGGAAATCGCCATTAAAAACAGAACTTTCCAAGATAACAACTTGATATCAATGGAATGAAGGGGTTCAAACGGAACCCCCTGTAAAACATTAAGAACTAAGTTCAAACTCCATGGTGGAGCAACAGTTTTAAACACAGGCTTGATCCTAGCTAAAGCCTGACAAAAAGCTTGAACGTCCGGAACTTCTGACAGACGTTTGTGTAAAAGAATGGACAGAGCTGAAATCTGTCCCTTTAAGGAACTAGCGGATAAACCCTTTTCTAAACCTTCTTGTAGAAAAGACAATACCCTCGGAATTCTAACCTTACTCCATGAGTAACTCTTGGATTCGCACCAATATAAGTATTTGCGCCATATCTTATGGTAAATCTTTCTGGTAACAGGCTTCCTAGCCTGTATTAAGGTATCAATAACTGACTCAGAAAAACCACGTTTTGATAAAATCAAGCGTTCAATTTCCAAGCAGTCAGCTTCAGAGAAATTAGATTTTGATGTTTGAAGGGACCCTGGATCAGAAGGTCCTGTTTCAGAGGTAGCGACCAAGGTGGACAGGATGACATGTCCACTAGATCTGCATACCAAGTCCTGCGTGGCCATGCAGGCGTTATTAGAATCACTGATGCTCTCTCCTGTTTGATTCTGGCAATCAATCGAGGAAGCATCGGGAAGGGTGGAAACACATAAGCCATCCCGAAGGTCCAAGGTGCTGTCAAAGCATCTATCAGAACCGCTCCCGGATCCCTGGATCTGGACCCGTAACGAGGAAGCTTGGCGTTCTGTCGAGACGCCATGAGATCTATCTCTGGTTTGCCCCAACGTCGAAGTATTTGGGCAAAGACCTCCGGATGAAGTTCCCACTCCCCCGGATGAAAAGTCTGACGACTTAAGAAATCCGCCTCCCAGTTCTCCACTCCCGGGATGTGGATTGCTGACAGGTGGCAAGAGTGAGACTCTGCCCAGCGAATTATCTTTGATACTTCCATCATTGCTAGGGAGCTTCTTGTCCCTCCCTGATGGTTGATGTAAGCTACAGTCGTGATGTTGTCCGACTGAAACCTGATGAACCCCCGAGTTGTTAACTGGGTCCAAGCCAGAAGGGCATTGAGAACTGCTCTCAATTCCAGAATGTTTATTGGTAGGAGACTCTCCTCCTGATTCCATTGTCCCTGAGCCTTCAGAGAATTCCAGACAGCGCCCCAACCTAGTAGGCTGGCGTCTGTTGTTACAATTGTCCAGTCCGGCCTGCTGAATGGCATCCCCCTGGACAGATGTGGCCGAGAAAACCACCATAGAAGAGAATTTCTGGTCTCTTGATCCAGATTCAGAGTAGGGGACAAGTCTGAGTAATCCCCATTCCACTGACTTAGCATGCACAATTGCAGCGGTCTGAGATGTAGACGTGCAAAGGGTACTATGTCCAATGCTGCTACCATTAAGCCGATCACCTCCATGCATTGAGCTACTGACGGGTGTTGAATGGAATGAAGGACACGGCATGCATTTTGAAGCTTTGTTAACCTGTCTTCTGTCAGGTAAATCTTCATTTCTATAGAATCTATAAGATTCCCCAAGAAGGGAACTCTTGGGGGTGGAAAGAGAGAACTCTTCTTTTCGTTCACCTTCCATCCATGCGACCTTAGAAATGCCAGTACTAACTCTGTATGAGACTTGGCAGTTTGAAAGCTTGAAGCTTGTATCAGAATGTCGTCTAGGTACGGAGCTACCGCAATTCCTCGCGGTCTTAGTACCGCCAGAAGAGCACACAGAACCTTTGTGAAGATTCTCGGAGCCGTAGCCAATCCGAATGGAAGAGCTACAAACTGGTAATGCCTGTCTAGAAAGGCAAACCTTAGATACCGGTAATGATCTTTGTGAATCGGTATGTGAAGGTAAGCATCCTTTAAATCCACTGTGGTCATGTACTGACCCTTTTGGATCATGGGTAAAATTGTCCGAATAGTTTCCATTTTGAACGATGGAACTCTTAGGAATTTGTTTAGGATCTTTAAATCCAAGATTGGCCTGAAAGTTCCCTCTTTATTGGGAACCACAAACAGATTTGAGTAAAACCCTTGTCCTTGTTCCGACCGCGGAACCGGATGGATCACTCCCATTAATAAAAGATCTTGTACGCAGCGTAGAAACGCCTCTTTCTTTATTTGGTTTGTTGACAACCTTGACAGATGAAATCTCCCTCTTGGGGGAGAGAATTTGAAGTCTAGAAGGTATCCCTGAGATATGATCTCTAACGCCCAGGGATCCTGGACATCTCTTGCCCAAGCCTGGGCGAAGAGAGAAAGTCTGCCCCCCACTAGATCCGTTCCCGGATCGGGGGCCCTCGATTCATGCTGTCTTAGGGGCAGCAGCAGGTTTCCTGGCCTGCTTGCCCTTGTTCCAGGACTGGTTAGGTCTCCAGCCTTGTCTGTAGCGAGCAACAGCTCCTTCCTGTTTTGGTGCAGAGGAAGTTGATGCTGCTCCTGCTTTGAAATTACGAAAGGAACGAAAATTAGACTGTCTAGCCTTAGGTTTGGCTCTGTCTTGAGGCAGGGCATGGCCTTTACCTCCTGTAATGTCAGCGATAATTTCTTTCAACCCGGGCCCGAATAAGGTCTGCCCTTTGAAAGGTATATTAAGCAATTTAGATTTAGAAGTAACGTCAGCTGACCAGGATTTTAGCCACAGTGCTCTGCGTGCCTGAATGGCGAATCCGGAATTCTTAGCCGTAAGTTTAGTTAAATGTACTACGGCATCTGAAATAAATGAGTTAGCTAACTTAAGGGCTTTAAGCTTGTGTGTAATCTCATCTAATGGAGCTGATTCAAGTGTCTCTTCCAGAGACTCAAACCAAAATGCTGCTGCAGCCGTGACAGGCGCAATGCATGCAAGAGGTTGCAATATAAAACCTTGTTGAACAAACATTTTCTTAAGGTAACCCTCTAACTTTTTATCCATTGGATCTGAAAAGGCACAGCTATCCTCCACCGGGATAGTGGTACGCTTAGCTAAAGTAGAAACTGCTCCCTCCACCTTAGGGACCGTTTGCCATAAGTCCCGTGTGGTGGCGTCTATTGGAAACATCTTTCTAAATATCGGAGGGGGTGAGAACGGCACACCGGGTCTATCCCACTCCTTAGTAACAATTTCAGTAAGTCTCTTAGGTATAGGAAAAACGTCAGTACTCGCCGGTACCGCAAAATATTTATCCAACCTACACATTTTCTCTGGTATTGCAACTGTGTTACAATCATTCAGAGCCGCTAACACCTCCCCTAGTAATACACAGAGGTTTTCCAACTTAAATTTAAAATTTGAAATATCTGAATCCAGTTTGTTTGGATCAGAACCGTCACCCGCAGAATGAAGCTCTCCGTCCTCATGTTCTGCAAATTGTGACGCAGTGTCTGACATGGCCCTAATATTATCAGCGCACTCTGTTCTCACCCCAGAGTGATCACGCTTACCTCTTAGTTCTGGTAATTTAGCCAAAACTTCAGTCATAACAGTAGCCATATCCTGTAATGTGATTTGTAATGGCCGCCCAGATGTACTCGGCGCTACAATATCACGCACCTCCCGAGCGGGAGATGCAGGTACTGACACGTGAGGCGAGTTAGTCGGCATAACTCTCCCCTCGTTGTTTGGTGAAATATGTTCAATTTGTAAAGATTGACTTTTATTTAAAGTAGCATCAATACAGTTAGTACATAAATTTCTATTGGGCTCCACTTTGGCTTTAGCACATATAGCACAGATATCTTCCTCTGAATCAGACATGTTTAACACACTAGCAAATAAACTAGCAAATTGGAAATACTTTTCAAGTAATTTACTATAATATGAAAACGTACTGTGCCTATAAGAAGCACAGAAAAAGTTATGACAGTTGAAAATTAATAAACTGAAAAGTTATAGCATCAAATCTTTGTAAAAAACACAATTTTAGCAAAGGATTGCTCCCATTAGCAAAGGATAACTAACCCTGATAGCAGAAAAAAAAATAAAAAAAAAAAATACAGAAATAAACGTTTTTTTTTTTTTTATAACAGTCAACTACAATCTCACAGCTCTGCTGTGAGTGATTACCTCCCTCAAAACAAGTTTTGAAGACCCCTGAGTTCTGTAGAGATGAACCGGATCATGCAGGGAAGACAATAAACTTCTGACTGAATTTTTTGATGCGTAGCAAAAGCACCAAAAAAGGTCCCTCCCCCTCACACATAACAGTGAGAGAGATCAGTAAACTGTCATAAATTAAATAAAACGACTGCCAAGTGGAAAAAAATAGTGCCCAAAACATTTTTTCACCCAGTACCTCAGAAAATTAAACGATTTTACATGCCAGCAAAAAACGTTTAACATTAATAAATTGAGTGTTATTAAAAAGCCTGTTGCTAGTCCCTGCAAATTAGGCTAACGTTTTATGCATACAGTATAATTCCAGTGAAGTGCCATTCCCCAGAATACTGAAGTGTAAAATATACATACATGACAGCCTGATACCAGTTGCTGCTACTGCATTTAAGGCTGAGTTTACATTATATCGGTATGGCAGAATTTTCTCATCAATTCCATTGTCAGAAAATAATAAGCTGCTACATACCTCTTTGCAGATTAATCTGCCCGCTGTCCCCTGATCTGAAGTTTACCTCTCCTCAGATGGCCGAGAAACAGCAATATGATCTTAACTACTCCGGCTAAAATCATAGAAAAACTCAGGTAGATTCTTCTTCAAATTCTACCAGAGAAGAAATAACACACTCCGGTGCTATTATAAAATAACAAACTTTTGATTGAAGGTATGAAACTAAGTATAATCACCACAGTCCTCTCACACATCCTATCTATTCGTTGGGTGCAAGAGAATGACTGGTAATGGCAGTTAGGGGAGGAGCTATATAGCAGCTCTGCTGGGTGAATCCTCTTGCACTTCCTGTTGGGGAGGAGTTAATATCCCATAAGTAATGGATGATCCGTGGACTGGATACACTTAACAAGAGAAATTTGTTTAGGATCTTTAGATCCAAAATTGGTCTGAATGTTCCCTCTTTTTTGGGAACTATGAACAGATTGGAATAAAATCCCATTCCTTGTTCTCTTATTGGAACTGGATGTATCACTCCCATCTTTAACAGGTCTTCTACATAATGTAAGAATGCCTGTCTCTTTATTTGGTTTGAAGATAATTGAGACCTGTGGAACCTTCCCCTTGGGGGTAGTTCCTTGAATTCCAGGAGATAACCTTGAGAAACTATTTCTAGCGCCCAAGGATCCTGAACATCTCTTGCCCAAGCCTGAGCAAAGAGAGAAAGTCTGCCCCCCACTAGATCCGGTCCCGGATCGGGGGCTATCCCTTCATGCTGTTTTGGTAGCAGTGGTAGGCTTCTTGGCCTGCTTACCCTTGTTCCAGCCTTGCATTGGTTTCCAGGCTGGTTTGGGTTGTGAAGTATTACCCTCTTGCTTAGAGGATACAGAATTAGAGACTGGTCCGTTTCTGCGAAAGGGACGAAAATTAGGCTTATTATTAGCCTTAAAAGACCTATCCTGTGGGAGGGCGTGGCCCTTTCCCCCAGTGATGTCTGAAATAATCTCTTTCAAATCAGGTCCAAATAATGTTTTACCTTTGAAAGGAATGTTAAGCAATTTTGTCTTGGAAGACACATCCGCTGACCAAGACTTTAGCCAAAGCACTCTGCGCGCCACGACAGCAAACCCTGAATTTTTCGCCGCTAATCTAGCTAATTGCAAAGCGGCATCTAAAACAAAAGAGTTAGCCAATTTAAGTGCTTGAACTCTGTCCATAACCTCCTCATACGAAGATTCTTTACTGAGCGATTTTTCTAGTTCCTCGAACCAGAAACACGCTGCCGTAGTGACAGGAACAATGCATGAAATTGGTTGTAGAAGGTAACCTTGCTGTACAAAAATCTTTTTAAGCAAACCCTCTAATTTCTTATCCATAGGATCTTTGAAAGCACAACTATCTTCGATAGGAATAGTAGTGCGTTTGTTTAGAGTAGAAACCGCCCCCTCGACCTCGGGGACTGTCTGCCATAAGTCCTTTCTGGGGTCGACTATAGGAAATAATTTCTTAAATATAGGGGGGGGGGGGAACAAAAGGTATGCCGGGCCTTTCCCACTCTTTATTTACTATGTCCGCCACCCGCTTGGGTATAGGAAAAGCGTCGGGGGGCACCGGAACCTCTAGGAACTTGTCCATCTTACATAATTTCTCTGGAATGACCAAATTGTCACAATCATCCAGAGTAGATAACACCTCCTTAAGCAGTGTGCGGAGATGTTCTAATTTAAATTTAAATGTCACAACATCAGGTTCAGCTTGATGAGAAATTTTTCCTGAATCTGAAATTTCTCCATCAGACAAAACCTCCCTCATGGCCCCTTGAGATTGGTGTGAGGGTATGTCAGAACAGTTATCATCAGCGTCCTCTTGCTCTTCAGTGTTTAAAACAGAGCAATCGCGCTTTCTCTGATAAGTAGGCATTTTGGATAAAAGATTTGCTATGGAGTTATCCATTACAGCCGTTAATTGTTGCATGGTAATAAGTATTGGCGCACTAGATGTACTAGGGGCCTCCTGTGTGGGCATAACTGGTGTAGACACAGTAGGGGATGATGTAGTATCATGTTTACTCCCCTCATTTGAGGAATCATCTTGGGCAATATCATTATCTGTTGCATTACTGTCCTTACTTTGTTTGGACACTATGGCACAATTATCACATAAATTTAAATGGGGAGACACATTGGCTTTCATACATATAGAACATAGCTTATCTGATGGTACAGACATGTTAAACAGGCTTAAACTTGTCAAAAAAGCACAAAAAACGTTTTAAAATAAAACCGTTACTGTCACTTTAAATTTCAAACTGAAAACACTTTATTACTGAATATGTGAAAAAGTATGAAGGAATTGTTCAAAATTCACCAAAATTTCACCACAGTGTCTTAAAGCATTAAAAGTATTGCACACCAAATTTCAGAGCTTTAACCCTTAAATTAACGGAACCGGAGCCGTTTTTACATTTAACCCCTATACAGTCCCAGAATGAGGCTCTGTCTATAACTAGAAAGGCCCCCATCTGAAAAAGGTGTCCAACACAGTGCCTGCCGTTTTTCTAAACGTTCCCCAAGATTATAATACCAATAATTAGTTAGAATCTGCATAATATGCCTAGTAAAGCAATTGTTTTAGCCCAGAAAAATGTCTACCAGTTTTTAAGCCCTTTTTGAAGCCCTTTATTCTTTTATGTTTAACTAAGAAAATGGCTTACCGGTCCCCATGAGGGGAAATGACAGCCTTCCAGCATTACATGGTCTTGTTAGAAATATGGCTAGTCATACCTTAAGCAGAAAAGACTGCTAACTGTTTCCCCCAACTGAAGTTACTTCATCTCAACAGTCCAGTGTGGAAACAGCAATCGATTTTAGTTACTGTCTGCTAAAATCATCTTCCTCTTACAAACAGAAATCTTCATCCTTTTCTGTTTCAGAGTAAATAGTACATACCAGTACTATTTTAAAATAACAAACACTTGATAGAAGAATAAAACTACATTTAAACACCAAAAAACTCTTAACCATCTCCGTGGAGATGTTGCCTGTGCAACGGCAAAGAGAATGACTGGGGTGGGCGGAGCCTAGGAGGGATCATGTGACCAGCTTTGCTCGGACTCTTTGCCATTTCCTGTTGGGGAAGAGAATATCCCACAAGTAAGGATGACGCCGTGGACCGGACACACCAATGTTGGAGAAAAACATTTTGCGCCAAAATAGTCCGCGCCAAGAATGACGCAATAAAATGAAGCATTTTCAGCCCCCGCGAGCCTAACAGCCCACAGGGAAAAAGTCAAATTTTTAAGGTAAGAAAAAAATTGATTTATTCATATGCATTATCCCAAATATGAAACTGACTGTCTGAAATAAGGAATGTTGAACATCCTGAGTCAAGGCAAATAAATGTTTGAATACATATATTTAGAACTTTATAAAAAAGTGCCCAACCATAGCTTAGAGTGTCACAGAAAAACATAATTTATGTGAGAACTTACCTGATAAATTCATTTCTTTCATATTAGCAAGAGTCCATGAGCTAGTGACGTATGGGATATACATTCCTACCAGGAGGGGCAAAGTTTCCCAAACCTCAAAATGCCTACAAATACACCCCTCACCACACCCACAATTCAGTTTAACGAATAGCCAAGAAGTGGGGTGATAAAAAAGTGCGAAAGCATATAAAATAAGGAATTGGAATAATTGTGCTTTATACAAAATAATAACCACCACAAAAAAAGGGCGGGCCTCATGGACTCTTGCTAATATGAAAGAAATGAATTTATCAGGTAAGTTCTTACATAAATTATGTTTTCTTTCATGTAATTAGCAAGAGTCCATGAGCTAGTGACGTATGGGATAATGATTACCCAAGATGTGGATCTTTCCACACAAGAGTCACTAGAGAGGGAGGGATAAAATAAAGACAGCCAATTACTGCTGAAAATAATCCACACCCAAAATAAAGTTTAACGAAAAACATAAGCAGAAGATTCAAACTGAAACCGCTGCCTGAAGTACTTTTCTACCAAAAACTGCTTCAGAAGAAGAAAATACATCAAAATGGTAGAATTTAGTAAAAGTATGCAAAGAAGACCAAGTTGCTGCTTTGCAAATCTGATCAACCGAAGCTTCATTCCTAAACGCCCAGGAAGTAGAAACTGACCTAGTAGAATGAGCTGTAATTCTCTGAGGCGGAGTTTTACCCGACTCAACATAGGCAAGATGAATTAAAGATTTCAACCAAGATGCCAAAGAAATGGCAGAAGCTTTCTGGCCTTTTCTAGAACCGGAAAAGATAACAAATAGACTAGAAGTCTTTCGGAAAGATTTAGTAGCTTCAACATAATATTTCAAAGCTCTAACAACATCCAAAGAATGCAAAGATTTCTCCTTAGAATTCTTAGGATTAGGACATAATGAAGGAACCACAATTTCTCTACTAATGTTGTTGGAATTCACAACTTTAGGTAAAAATTCAAAAGAAGTTCGCAACACCGCCTTATCCTGATGAAAAATCAGAAAAGGAGACTCACAAGAAAGAGCAGATAATTCAGAAACTCTTCTGGCAGAAGAGATGGCCAAAAGGAACAAAACTTTCCAAGAAAGTAATTTAATGTCCAATGAATGCATAGGTTCAAACGGAGGAGCTTGAAGAGCCCCCAGAACCAAATTCAAACTCCAAGGAGGAGAAATTGACTTAATGACAGGTTTTATACGAACCAAAGCTTGTACAAAACAATGAATATCAGGAAGAATAGCAATCTTTCTGTGAAAAAGAACAGAAAGAGCAGAGATTTGTCCTTTCAAGGAACTTGCGGACAAACCTTTATCTAAACCATCCTGAAGAAACTGTAAAATTCTCGGAATTCTAAAAGAATGCCAAGAAAAATGATGAGAAATACACCAAGAAATATAAGTCTTCCAGACTCTATAATATATCTCTCTAGATACAGATTTACGAGCCTGTAACATAGTATTAATCACAGAGTCAGAGAAACCTCTTTGACGAAGAATCAAGCGTTCAATCTCCATACCTTTAAATTTAAGGATTTCAGATCCTGATGGAAAAAAGGACCTTGTGACAGAAGGTCTGGTCTTAACGGAAGAGTCCACGGTTGGCAAGAGGCCATACCAAAATCTGTGAGGCCATGCCGGAGCTACCAGCAGAACAAACGAGCATTCCTTCAGAATCTTGGAGATTACTCTTGGAAGAAGAACTAGAGGTGGAAAGATATAGGCAGGATGATACTTCCAAGGAAGTGATAATGCATCCACTGCCTCCGCCTGAGGATCCCGGGATCTGGACAGATACCTGGGAAGTTTCTTGTTTAGATGGGACGCCATCAAATCTATTTCTGGAAGTTCCCACATTTGAACAATCTGAAGAAATACCTCTGGGTGAAGAGACCATTCGCCCGGATGCAACGTTTGGCGACTGAGATAATCCGCTTCCCAATTGTCTACACCTGGGATATGAACCGCAGAGATTAGACAGGAGCTGGATTCCGCCCAAACCAAAATTCGAGATACTTCTTTCATAGCCAGAGGACTGTGAGTTCCTCCTTGATGATTGATGTATGCCACAGTTGTGACATTGTCTGTCTGAAAACAAATGAACGATTCTCTCTTCAGAAGAGGCCAAAACTGAAGAGCTCTGAAAATTGCACGGAGTTCCAAAATATTGATTGGTAATCTCACCTCCTGAGATTCCCAAACTCCTTGTGCCGTCAGAGATCCCCACACAGCTCCCCAACCTGTGAGACTTGCATCTGTTGAAATTACAGTCCAGGTCGGAAGCACAAAAGAAGCCCCCTGAATTAAACGATGGTGATCTGTCCACCACGTTAGAGAGTGTCGAACAATCGGTTTTAAAGATATTAATTGAGATATCTTTGTGTAATCCTTGCACCATTGATTCAGCATACAAAGCTGAAGAGGTCGCATGTGAAAACGAGCAAAGGGGATCGCGTCCGATGCAGCAGTCATAAGACCTAGAATTTCCATGCATAAGGCTACCGAAGGGAATGATTGTGACTGAAGGTTTCGACAAGCTGCAATCAGTTTTAGACGTCTCTTGTCTGTTAAAGACAGAGTCATGGACACTGAATCTATCTGGAAACCCAGAAAGGTTACCCTTGTCTGAGGAATCAATGAACTTTTTGGTAAATTGATCCTCCAACCATGATCTTGAAGAAACAACACAAGTCGATTCGTATGAAATTCTGCTAAATGTAAAGACTGAGCAAGTACCAAGATATCGTCCAAATAAGGAAATACCACAATACCCTGTTCTCTGATTACAGACAGAAGGGCACCGAGAACCTTTGTAAAAATTCTTGGAGCTGTAGCTAGGCCAAACGGCAGAGCCACAAACTGGTAATGCTTGTCCAGAAAAGAGAATCTCAGGAACCGATAATGATCTGGATGAATCGGAATATGCAGATATGCATCCTGTAAATCTATTGTGGACATATAATTCCCTTGCTGAACAAAAGGCAAGATAGTCCTTACAGTTACCATCTTGAACGTTGGTATCCTTACATAACGATTCAATATTTTTAGATCCAGAACTGGTCTGAAGGAATTCTCCTTCTTTGGTACAATGAAGAGATTTGAATAAAACCCCATCCCCTGTTCCTGAACTGGAACTGGCATAATTACTCCAGTCAACTCTAGATCTGAAACACAATTCAGAAATGCTTGAGCTTTTACTGGATTTACTGGGACACGGGAAAGAAAAAATCTCTTTGCAGGAGGTCTCATCTTGAAACCAATTCTGTACCCTTCTGAAACAATGTTCTGAATCCAAAGATTGTGAACAGAATTGATCCAAATTTCTTTGAAAAAACGTAACCTGCCCCCTACCAGCTGAGCTGGAATTAGGGCCGCACCTTCATGTGGACTTAGAAGCAGGCTTTGCCTTTCTGGCTGGCTTGGATTTATTCCAGATTGGAGATGGTTTCCAAACTGAAACTGCACCTGAGGATGAAGGATCAGACTTTTGTTCTTTGTTGAAACGAAAGGAACGAAAACGATTATTAGCCCTGTTTTTACCCTTAGATTTTTTATCCTGTGGTAAAAAAGTTCCTTTCCCACCAGTAACAGTTGAAATAATAGAATCCAACTGAGAAAGAAATGGAAAGTAGAGTTGATTTAGAAGCCATATCAGCATTCCAAGTCTTAAGCCATAAAGCTCTTCTAGCTAAAATAGCTAGAGACATAAACCTGACATCAACTCTGATAATATCAAAGATGGCATCACAGATAAAATTATTAGCATGCTGAAGAAGAAGAATAATATCATGAGAATCATGATGTGTTACTTGTTGCGCTAAAGTTTCCAACCAAAAAGTTGAAGCTGCAGCAACATCAGCCAAAGATATAGCAGGTCTAAGAAGATTACCTGAACACAGATAAGCTTTTCTTAGAAAGGATTCAATTTTCCTATCTAAAGGATCCTTAAACGAAGTACCATCTGACGTAGGAATAGTAGTACGTTTAGCAAGGGTAGAAATAGCCCCATCAACTTTAGGGATTTTGTCCCAAAATTCTAATCTGTCAGACGGCACAGGATATAATTGCTTAAAACGTTTAGAAGGAGTAAATGAATTACCCAATTTATCCCATTCTTTGGAAATTACTGCAGAAATAGCATTAGGAACAGGAAAAACTTCTGGAATAACCACAGGAGATTTAAATACCTTATCCAAACGTTTAGAATTAGTATCAAGAGGACCAGAATCCTCTATTTCTAAAGCAATTAGAACTTCTTTAAGTAAAGAACGAATAAATTCCATTTTAAATAAATATGAAGATTTATCAGCATCAACCTCTGAGACAGAATCCTCTGAACCAGAGGAATCATCAGAATCAGAATGATGATGTTCATTTAAAAATTCATCTGTAGGGAGAGAAGTTTTAAAAGATTTTTTACGTTTACTAGAAGGAGAAATAACAGACATAGCCTTCTTTATGGATTCAGAAACAAAATCTCTTATGTTATCAGGAACATTCTGCACCTTAGATGTTGAAGGAACTGCAACAGGCAATGGTACTTTACTAAAGGAAATATTATCTGCATTAACAAGTTTGTCATGACAATCAATACAAACAACAGCTGGAGGAATAGCTACCAAAAGTTTACAGCAGATACACTTAGCTTTGGTAGATCCAGCACTAGACAGCGATTTTCCTGTAGTATCTTCTGACTCAGATGCAACGTGAGACATCTTGCAATATGTAAGAGAAAAAACAACATATAAAGCAAAATTGATCAAATTCCTTAAATGACAGTTTCAGGAATGGGAAAAAATGCCAAAGAACAAGCTTCTAGCAACCAGAAGCAATGAAAAATGAGACTTAAATAATGTGGAGACAAAAGCGACGCCCATATTTTTTGGCGCCAAATAAGACGCCCACATTATTTGGCGCCTAAATGCTTTTGGCGCCAAAAATGACGCCACATCCGGAACGCCGATATTTTTGGCGCAAAATAACGTCAAAAAATGACGCAACTTCCGGCGACACGTATGACGCCGGAAACGGAAAAGAATTTTTGCGCCAAAAAAGTCCGCGCCAAGAATGACGCAATAAAATGAAGCATTTTCAGCCCCCGCGAGCCTAACAGCCCACAGGGAAAAAGAGTCAAATTTTTTTGAAGGTAAGAAAAAATGATTAAATCAAATGCATTATCCCAAATATGAAACTGACTGTCTGAAAAATAAGGAAAGTTGAACATTCTGAGTCAAGGCAAATAAATGTTTGAATACATATATTTAGAACTTTATAAACAAAGTGCCCAACCATAGCTTAGAGTGTCACAGAAAATAAGATTTACTTACCCCAGGACACTCATCTACATGTTTGTAGAAAGCCAAACCAGTACTGAAACGAGAATCAGCAGAGGTAATGGTATATATAAGAGTATATCGTCGATCTGAAAAGGGAGGTAAGAGATGAATCTCTACGACCGATAACAGAGAACCTATGAAATAGACCCCGTAGAAGGAGATCACTGCATTCAAATAGGCAATACTCTCCTCACATCCCTCTGACATTCACTGCACGCTGAGAGGAAAACCGGGCTCCAACTTGCTGCGGAGCGCATATCAACGTAGAATCTAGCACAAACTTACTTCACCACCTCCATTGGAGGCAAAGTTTGTAAAACTGAATTGTGGGTGTGGTGAGGGGTGTATTTGTAGGCATTTTGAGGTTTGGGAAACTTTGCCCCTCCTGGTAGGAATGTATATCCCATACGTCACTAGCTCATGGACTCTTGCTAATTACATGAAAGAAATAAGATTTACTTACCCCAGAACACTCATCTACATGTTGTAGAAAGCCAAACCAGTACTGAAACGAAAATCAGCAGAGGTAATGGTATATAAATAAGAGTATATCGTCGATCTGAAAAGGGAGGTAAGAGATGAATCTCTACGACCGATAACAGAGAACCTATGAAATAGACCCCGTAGAAGGAGATCACTGCATTCAAATAGGCAATACTCTCCTCACATCCCTCTGACATTCACTGCACGCTGAGAGGAAAACCGGGCTCCAACCTGCTGCGGAGCGCATATCAACGTAGAATCTAGCACAAACTTACTTCACCACCTCCATAGGAGGCAAAGTTTGTAAAACTGATTTGTGGGTGTGGTGAGGGGTGTATTTATAGGCATTTTGAGGTTTGGGAAACTTTGCCCCTCCTGGTAGGAATGTATATCCCATACGTCACTAGCTCATGGACTCTTGCTAATTACATGAAAGAAACCTCACCTCTTTATAGGTGCATCTTCAGTAGTTGGGACAACATTGTTAGACGGATCACAGGAATATCCTCCATGTCTCCAATCTTCCAAAATACAGAGTTATTGTTGGGCTTTCACACGGCCACTGGTAACACTAGTTACACAGACCTAGGATTCTCCCCCCCCAATAATTAATTTTTTACAACATGGAACATTGAAACCTATTCAAGACCTATCAAATTGTACATATACAAATTGGCTAAAGTACCATCAACTACATTTGTTGAAATTATCCCCACACAGGTCAACACTTCTACGACCTTTCACACGTTTTGAGGGGCTGTGTAAGAAACATACTATTCTGAGGGACTCTTTGTCCACAGCCAGGAGGATAATGGACGGTCTTGTTTATAAGGCGTTACCAAACTACACTAAGGGCTGGCAGAAGGAACTATCAATGGATTTACAACCAAACAAATGGGCTAAATTGTCTACATCCACACAGATATTAGAAATAAACTACAAGATATTATCGAGATGGTACCTCACACCCACTAGGCTAAAACTAATTTACCGGAATGCATCCCACCAGTGCTGGAGGGGCTGTGGGGAGGCCAGAACACTTTCACACATCTGGTGGTCATGTCTTCTCTTGAAAGATTTCTGTGGAAGAAACACTTGCTAAACTATTGGAACCCACATTTAAACTTAGCCCCTCAATAGTATTGTTTTATGATAGACCCAAGTGTAGATGTAAAATCAGACAACTTCTCACCCATATTTGTTTCAATGGGACAAAATCCCTTATTGCGAGAAGATGGAAATCTACAGTGATCCCCACTGTGGACGAATGAAAAACTCTAACCCAAGAATTGTTATCATTAGGGGAACACTTATCTTAAAACAAACAGAATAGATGTTATTAATAATGTTAAAGGGACACTGAACCCAAATTTTTTCTTTTGTAATTCAGAAAGAGCATGCAATTTTAAGCAACTTTCTACTTTACTCCTATTATCAATTTTTCTTCGTTCTCTTGCTATCATTATTTGAAAAAGAAGGCATCTAAGCTTTTTTTTGGTTTCAGTACTCTGGACATCACTTTTTTATTGGTGGATGAATTTATCCACCAATCAGCAAGGACAACTCAGGTTGTTCACCAAAAATGGTCCGGCATCTAAACTTACATTCTTGCATTTCAAATAAAGATACCAAGAGAATGAAGAAAATTTGATAATAGGAGTAAATTAGAAAGTTGCTTAAAATTTCATGCTCAATCTGAATCACGAAAGAAAAATTTTGGGTACAGTGTCCCTTTAAGTTCTATTGGAACACGGTTAATTCACAAGACCCAGTAACAACCTGACAAAAAAGCTAGGCCCTTTGTAGCATTAAAGGGATACTAAACCCACATTTTTTCTTTCATGATTCAGATAGAGGACATTTTAAGCAACTTTCTAATTTACTCCTATTATCAATTTTTCTTCGTTCTCTTGATATCTTTATTTAAAAAGCAGGAATGTAAATCTTAGCAGCCAGCCCATTTTAGGTTCAGCACCATGGATAGCGCTTGCTTATTGGTGGCTTACATTTAGCCACCAATAAGCAAGCAAAACCCAGGTTCTCAACCAAAAATGGGCCGGCTCCAATGCATCATATTCCTGCTTTTTAAATAAAAATAGCAAGAGAACGAAGAAAATTGGATAATAGGAGTAAATTAGAAAGTTGCTTAAAATAGCATGCTCTGTCTGAATCATGAAAGAAAAATGTGGGTTTAGTATCCCTTTAAGGCACATGTGATCACTTTTCCCCTTCCCCCCTCCCCTTTTTCCCCACATTACCCTTTCCTTCCCTCACCTCTCATGTTCTAAGCCGGATCCTATTTTTTCATCTTCCTTTCTCTTAACTCTTTTTCCTTCCGTTTCTCCTTTATCTTTTTCATTTCCTCTTTTCTATATATTTCTTATCTATCTCACAATCATCAAAACCCTCCAAGATATCCTTTCTAATTGAGATGTTGCCTAAGGATCTTATATTGTGCTTAACAGAATACTCAAACTGTTCTTTGATTTCCATAACTCAGTCAAGATATTTAGGTCGAATTGCATTATGGAGACCCTGGTCCTTGAAGAAATTAAGGGTTTAGATGATTAATACTTTTATGTTACTACTTTTTCTTTTAATTTCCTAAATAAGCTGTTATCATTGATTACTGTAACTGACTAAAAACTCCATAAAAACTTATAAAAAAAAACAAACAAAAAAAAAACACCCTGACACTTAACAAGGGGCTATAAATCTTAGACACCAATGGAACACCCCACTCCTAACTAGGAAAGGCACTAGCCATACTGTTAGGAGGAGAGAATATTTCCTGGGTACCCAATAAAAGGTAGGGCTACCCCTGCACATACTAATAGCAACTAGCCTGTATGTAGGGAATAATAAAAAAAAACACTTACTTGTTGTAGGTCTTGTCACAGCATTCACGTCCTTCACACTAAAACTGCCAGCATAAGGACACATATAAGAGTACCTCAAGGCCAACAGGAGGTGGTTAGGGAACTTCCCTGCAACCCAGGTCTGCTGAGACCAACAATCAAACTATGATGTATTAGAAGGACTGCAGAGTACTTCCCTACCCTCTCTTCTAGGAACTATCCATTGAGGGTCTGCTTTTAAGAGAATTTTGCAAAGCACCACACTAATATATATATATATATATATATATACACACACACACATCAATAAAATGTATTGCACAGGCAATTGGCACATCTAGGCAAGTATCCCCGCTTTCTTTAACCCAGTAAAACTTCATATACAGTAAACTCTCAGTTAACCAGAACTCTCAAGCAACCAGAAATAGTCAAAGATACTGTACATTAAAATGAACACTAACTTTGTTCTGCAGCTTCCTTTCTCTATAGTGGGCTCTCAAAGGTGAAAGGAAGCCCTTTTCATGCCACCAGACCCTACATAACTGCTCTTGAAAGGAGTGAGCACAAGGCAGTCAGAGAATTAGACATCACGCTGCCACTGGATGCCCGGGACTGAACGGAGGCAGCATTAATATTAATTAATAATTTGCTTTTATTTACAGTATTTATATATTAACATCAAGTAAATACAGCGTTTATAGTATAGTATGGGTTATAGAATCTAGTTAGGCCTATTTTTAATAGTAACTCTCAAGCAACCAGAATCGACACTTATCTGGAATCTACCAATCCCCATGGGTGCTGGTTAACTGGTCGTTTACTGTACATTGTTACCAATGCACAAGAGGATTCTAGGTAAGATATGCAAAATCTAAAACTCTGTTTCAAATGCTGTGTTAACACAGCGATCCCCCTAATGGGGTGGATGCAGCAGATACAGAAATCACTACTAGATGGCCTGTTTCGTTCTTATTAGAACTCATCAGTAGTAGTTAGATTGCTGCTAGGTAAAGCTCATTCCAGGGCAAAATCAAAATTCAATAAAATTAAGGTGGAGATAAAATACTCACAAGAGGCTTTTAAAGGGGTATGTTTCTGGATTGCAAAACAATGCAAATTTGGTTAAAAGTTTTAAAAGAAAATTTATGCTTAACTGATAAATTTCTTTCTTTCTTGACATGGTGAGTCCACGGATCATCATAATTACTGTTGGGAATATCACTCCTGACCAGCAGGAGGAGGCAAAGAGCACCACAGCAAAGCTGTTAAGTATCACTCCCCTACCCACAATCCCCAGTCATTAGATCAAAGGGAAAGGAGAGAAAGGAAGTAATACAAGGTGCAGAGGTGCCTGATGTTTATAGAAAAATAAACTGTCTGAAAAATACAGGGCGGGCAGTGGACTGACCGTGTCAAGAAAAAGAAATTTATCAGGTAAGTATTAATTTTCTTTCTAATGACACAGTGAGTGCACGGATCATAATTACTGTTGGGAACCAATACCCAAGCCACAGGACACAGATGATAAGGGAGGGAAAAGACAGTTAACCTAAACAGAAGGCACCACTGCTTGAAAATCCTTTCTCCTAAAAGAAGCCTCAGCCAAAGCAAAAGTATCGAACTTATAAAATTTAGAAAAAAAAGTGTGTAAAGATGACAAAGTGGCAGCTTTGCAAATCTGTTCCACAGAAGCTTCATTTTTGAAGGCCCAAGAAGAAACAGCCCTTGTGGAATTAGCCGTGATTTTCTCAGGAGGCAAGCGAATAACACTCCTCAGCCAAAAAGAAAGAAGTAGCCGTAGCTTTCTGACCCTTACGCTTCCCAGAAAAACAACAAAGAAGACGGGAGAAAATCCTTAGTCGTCTGCAAATAATATTTCAACGCACGAACCATATCCAAGTTGTGCAACAAACGCTCTTTATGAGAAGAAGGGTTAGGACACAAAGAATGAACAACTATTTCCTGATTAATATTCCTATCCGAAAACCACTTTGGGAAGGGAACCTAAGGCAGTACGCAGGGCCACCTTATCGGAATGAAAAATAAGGTAAGGAAATTTACCCTGCAACCCTGAAAGCTCGGAAACTCTTCGAGCCGAAGAAATTGCAACCAAAAATAAAACCTTCCAGGATAACATCTTAATATCCAAAGAATGCATAGGCTCAAACGGAGCCTGTTGAACTCTAAGAACCTAATTAAGACTCCAAGAAGGAGTAACTAACTTAAACATAGGCCGGATTCTAACCAGGGCCTGACAAAAAGAATGAACATCTGGCACATCTGCCAGACGCTTGTGTAAAAAAATGGATAAAGCAGAAATTTGACCCTTCAAGGTACTTGCAGATAAATCCTTCTCCAGACCCTCCTGGAGAAAAGACAAAATCCTAGGAATCCGAACTCTACTCCAGGAGAACCCTATGGATTCACACCAATACAGATATTTACGCCATATCTTATAGTAAATCTTTCTAGTCACAGGCTTACGAGCCTGAATCATGGTATCAATGACCGACTCAGAAAACCCCTGCTTAGAAAGTATCAAGCGTTCAATCTCCAAGCAGTCAGCTTCAGAGAAACAAGAACAATGGAAGCCTCCAAGGTGGAAGAGATGACATCTCTACCAGGTCCGCATACCAGATCCTGCAAGGCCACGCCGGTGCAATGTGAATCACAGACGCCCTCTCTTGTCTGATTCGAGCAATGACCCTTGGAAAGAGAGCGATCGGAGGAAAAACATACGCTAGACTGAAATTCCAAGGAACTGCCAGAGCATCTATCAGTACAGCCTGAGGATCCCTCGACCTGTACTTTGGAAGCTTGGCATTCTGCTGAGATGCCATAAAATCCAGCTCCGGCTGCCTCCACTTGAGAATCAAGCTGGAAAACGCCTCCGGATGAAAGGTCTTTCTGCTCAGAAAAACAAAATTTATGCTTACCTGATAAATTTCTTTCTTTTGCGATGTACCGAGTCTACGGTTTCATCCTTACTTGTGGGATATTATCCTTCCTAACAGGAAATGGCAAAGAGAGCACCCACAGCAGAGCTGTCTATATAGCTCCCCCCTTAACTCCACCCCCCAGTCATTTGACCGAAGGCTTAGGAAGAAAAAGGAGAAACTATAAGGTGCAGAGGTGACTGAAGTTTTCAATAAAAATACTGTCTGTCTTGAATAGACAGGGCGGGCCGTGGACTCGGTACATCGCAAAAGAAAGAAATTTATCAGGTAAGCATAAATTTTGTTTTCTTTTGCAAGATGTACCGAGTCCACGGTTTCATCTTTACTTGTGGGATACCAATACCAAAGCTTTAGGACACGGATGAAGGGAGGGACAAGACAGGAACCTAAATGGAAGGCACCACTGCTTGCATAACCTTTCTCCCAAAAATAGCCTCCGAAGAAGCAAAAGTATCAAATTTGTAAAATTTGGAAAAGCTATGAAGCGAAGACCAAGTCACAGCCTTACAAATTTGTTCAACAGAAGCATCATTTTTAAAAACCCATGTGGAAGCAACCGCTCTAGTAGAGTGAGCTGTAATTCTTTCTGCTGTCCAGCAGTCTCATAAGCCAAACGGATGATGCTTTTCAGCCAAAAGGAGAGGTAGCCGTAGCCTTTTGACCTCTACGCTTTCCAGAATAGAAAACAAACCAAGAAGATGTTTGAAGTTTTATTTGCAGGCAACCAAAGATTTTCGTCAAAGCACGAACCACGTCCAAGTTGTGCAACAGACGTTCCTTCTTAGAAGAAGGATTAGGACACAGAGAAGGAACAACAATTTCTTGATTGATATTCCTGTTAGTAACAACCTTAGGGAGGAACCCAGGTTTGGTACGCAAAACCACCTTATCAGCATGGAAAACAAGATAAGGCGAGTCACATTGTAATGCAGATAGTTCAGAAACTTTCCAAGATAGAAGCTTAATATCTATGGAATGCATGGGTTCAAACGGAACCCCCTGAAGAACTTTAAGAACTAAATTTAGACTCCATGGCGGAGCAACAGGTTTAAACACAGGCTTGATTCTAACTAAAGCCTGACAGAAAGCCTGAATGTCTTGGACATCTACCAGACGCTTGTGTAATAGAATAGACAAAGCAGATATCTGTCCTTTTAAGGAACTAGCTGAGAATCCCTTCTCCAATCCCTCTTGGAGAAAGGACAAAATCCTAGGAATCCTGATCTTACTCCATGAGTAACCTTTGGACTTGCACCAAAAAAGATATTTACGCCATATCTTATGATAGATTTTCCTGGTGACAGGCTTTCGAGCCTGAATCAAGGTATCTATGACCGACTCAGAGAAACCCTGCTTTGATAAAATCAAGCGTTCGATCTCCAAGCAGTCAGTTGCAGAGAAATTAGATTTGGATGCTTGAACGGACCTTGAATCAAAAGGTCCTGTCTCAGTGGCAGAGTCCATGATGGCAGAGATGACATGTCCACCAGGTCTGCATACCAAGTCCTGCTTGGCCACGCAGGTGCTATCAAAATCACTGAAGCTCTCTCCTGTTTGATTCTGGCAACCAGACGCGGAAGGAGAGGGAATGGGGGAAACACATAAGCCAGATTGAACGACCAGGGTACTGCTAGAGCATCTATCAGTACTGTCTGAGGATCCCTTGACCTTGACCCGTAACAAGGAAGTTTATCACCTCTCACTTTACCCTTCCTGCTTAGAGCCGGCAAAGAGAATGACTGGGGGTGGAGTTAAGGGAGAGCTATATAGACAGCTCTGCTGTGGGTGCTCTCTTTGCCACTTCCTGTTAGGAAGGATAATATACCACAAGTAAGGATGAAACCGTGGACTCGGTACATCTTGCAAAAGAAATCCGCTTCCCAATTGTCCACCCCTGGGATGTGGATTGCAGACAAACAGCAGTTGTGGGTCTCCACCCACTGAATAATCTTGGTTACCTCTGTCATGGCCAAGAAACTCAGAGTTCCTCCCTGATGATTGATGTAAGCCACTGAAGTTATGTTGTCTGACTGAAACCTGCTAAACTGGATTGAAGCTAACTGAGACCAGGCCAGGCGAGCATTGAAGATTGCCCTCAGTTCTAGGATATTTATGGGGAGAACCGACTCCTCCTGAGCCCATAGATCCTGAGCCTTTAATGAGCCCCGACTGCTCCCTATCCCAGCAGGCTGGCATCCAAAGTCACGATCACCCAGGAAGGTCTGTGAAAGCAAGTTCCCTGGGAGAGGTAATCCTGAGACAACCACCACAAGAGAGTGCCTCAACGCTTGATCCAGATCTATTCGCGGAGACAGATCCACATAATCCCCGTTCCATTGACTGAGCATGCATAACTACAGAGGCCTGAGATGGAACCGAGCAAACGGTATGATGTCCATAGCCGACACGATCAGACCAATTACATCCATACACTAAGCCACTGACGACCAAAGAGAGGACTGAAGGGCAAGACAAGAATTGAAGAGCCTCTGTCAAAAAAATTTTCATTGCTAGAGAATCTATGATTGTTCCCAAGAAGCTGGAATCAAGTACCTTTTTCCCAAATTCACCTTCCATCCGTGAGAACGCAGAAAAGACAACAACATCTCAGTGTGGGAGTTTGCGGTTGAAAATATGGCGCCTGAACCAATCGAAGCACTGCCAGCAATGCTCCCAGGACCGTTAAGAAAATCCTGGGAGCTGTTTGCAAGACCGAATGGAAGAGCCACAAACTAAAAGTGCCTGTCTAGGAAAGCAAAGCTCAGAAACTTGTGATGGTACCTGTGGATGGGAATATGCAGATACGCATCCTTCAGATCTACCATTGTCATGAATTGGCCCTCTTGAACCAAGTGAAGAATGGAACGAATAGTGTCCATTTTGAAAGAGGGAACTCTGAGGAACTTGTTTACGCTCTTGAGGTTTAAAATTGGTCTGAAGGTTCCCTAATTTTTGGGAACCATGAACAGATTGGAATAGAATCCCAGACCCTGCTCCTGTATTGGAACAGGAACTATCACTCCCATGTCGGAAAGATCATGAACACAACGTAAGAACGCCTCTCTCTTTATCTGGTCTACAGATAACCTGGAGAGAAGGAACCTGCCCCTGGGAGGAAAGGTCTTAAACTTTAACTTTTATCCCTGGGACACGATGTCCACTGCCCAGGGATCCGGGACATCCCGAACCCAAGCCTGAGCGAAAAAAAGAAAGTCTGCCCCCACAAGATCCACTCCCGGATCAGGGGCAGACCCTTCATGCTGACAGAGTCAGTAACAGGCTTCTTAGATTGCTTCCCCTTGTTCCAAGACTGATTGGACTTCCAGGAGGACTTAGACTGTTCCTGCTCAGAAGAGGAGGGGGAAGGCTTACCGGAAAAGTTTCGAAAGTTACTCTGACGACCCTTCTGCTTATTTCACTTATCCTGGGGAAGAGAATGCCCCTTTTCTCCCATAATATCAGAAATAATCACAGCCAAACCCGGCCCAAACAAGGTCTTACCCTTGTAAGGATTCGACAAAAGCTTAGATTTAGAGGACACATCCGCAGACCAGGACTTCAACCATAAAGCTCTGCGCACCAGAACAGCAAAGCCAGAAATCTTTGTTTCCAACTTGATAAACTGTAAGAAAGCATCCATAATAAAGGAATTGGCCAACTTAAGAGCCTTGATCCTATCCTGGATTTCCTCAAGAGGAGTATCTGTCTGAATAGAATCAGACAACGCAACAAACCAATATGCTGCCGCGCTGGTGACGGTAGCAATACACAACGCAGGCTGCCATTGCAAACCCTGGTGAACATACATCCTTTTAAGTAATGCTTCCAACTTCTTATCCATAGGATCCTTAAAGGAACAGCTATCCTCAATGGGAATAGTGGTTCTCTTAGCCAAGGTGGAAATTGCTCCTTCCACCTTGGGAACCATCTGCCAAGACTCCTTGATAGAATCAGCATTTGGAAATATCTTCTTGAAAATTGGAGAAGGGGAAAAGGGAATCCCAGGCTTCTCCCACTCCCGTGAAAAATCTCTGAAGCATGGTCTGGAACAGGAAATACATCCACCGCAGAAAGTACGTCAAAGTACTTATTCAGCTAACTAGACTTCTTAGGAGTCACTACGACAGTCATTTCAGAGTCGTCCAAAGTAGCCAAAACCTCCTTAAGCAACAAACGGAGGTGTTCTAGCTTAAACCTGAAGGATACAACTTCAGCATCAGAAGAAGGGATTACACTGTCAGAATCGGAGACTTCACCCTCAGACGCTACAGAAGTATCTTCCTCCTCAGACTTATGGAAAGAAACATTTGACATAGCTGCAACCGAGTCAGAAACCTTACTCACTGAATCCTTATATTTCCTCTTACGCTTCCCCTGCAGCATAGGAAAAGCAGACAGAGCATCAGAAACCGCCGAGGATATGTGGGTAGCCATGTCTTACAAGGTAATTCCAACCGGAGTGTGAGAGGAAACGCAGGGCACTGCATGTGTAGACGATAAGGTTTGGGACGCTTGAGGAGAAAGCTAAGGCATAGCTTTAACAGGAGACCCCTGAACAGCATCCGCTTTAGACAATGATGACTCAGGCTCAAAAAGTCTATCCCTGTAATGCAATGTTCTCTCAATACATGAGGAACAAAAAGGGATTGGTGGTTCCACATCAGCATCAAAACAAAGTACAAGTAACATCTTGCAGGGCCTCTTGGTCTATCTTTACCCAATAATGAAAAAAAAAAAAAAAAATTTTTAAAAAGGGACAGTAACTTTTTTGTTGTTTTTTGGCATTAATTTCTAAAGTTAAATAAAAGTTATATAAAGTATTTTAAGAAATGTCTAAACATTAACCGCAAAGCAACGGCTCTAAAGAAAAAAACTCAAGCAGCCTCTACACCTCAGCAAGCTTTGCTGAGGTGCCTACCTGCACTGCTGGATACCGGAGACAATTGCATAGAAAAGATCAACTTCCACCGGTAAGCAGACTACCTGCTCTCACAGACAGCTGAAAATGTAGAGCCGCACGAACAAACGTCACCCTTCCGGCACTAAGGAAGTGAATGAGGAAAAAGCGTGCAACTCTTTTGCTGCTTCAGACAAGCCCCGCCCATCATGGGTGTACCTAACCAAACCTCCCGGCCGGCATTAATCTTACTACGCAAGAAAAGCTGCCGAGAGTAGCCCCAGTAAAAACACACATAAACCGAGCATTAAAAATAAACTTTAAATAAATCATCTCGTCCCAGTGCCCGCACAAACTGCTTTAAAATATCCTGTTCTCCTAAAAACGTCCCAAAATTATTTTCCCTTAAAGAAAATAAAACTTAGCACTTACCTCAAAATAAATCTGACTGACAGCTCACAAAGTTTGAGAGGCATCCTACCTCACATGGACCTGTGGAAAAAAAGGAAAGACAGAATAAACCTACTTAGGCTTCCAAATTAGGGCAGCAACAAACTGTTTGAGAGGCACAGTGGGGATTATACCCCACAAGTTCCCAAATGCTTAAAAGCCATCACTGCTCTACTGAAGAGACTGACATGGACTACAGCTAGACCACAGAAAAGATCAGAGCAAACCTGCTCTGCTTTAAAATAATAAACTCTTGATTGAAGAAATTTCTTTCAGACACCTAAACTTTACCACCTCCTTGCAACACAAGCTGTCAAGGTGCCAGGAATCAGACTGAGACGAGAAGTGCAAAAATAATCACACCTTTATTAATAGCAAAAAATAATAAAAAGTCCACAAGTCAAATAACAAGCCAGGAATACAAACCAGAGCTAGTAGTTAGACGAGCCGAGTCAGGAGCCAAAGCAAAAAGTCAGACGAGCCGGAATCAGGGACAAGGAAAACAGCAGAGTCAGGAACAAGCCAGGGATCAGGAACCAGGAAGGACGTCAGGCAGCCAGGTAATACACAGGAACTCTCACAAACAGGTCTGAGACAACGCAAAGGCAAAGCATACTGAACAGAGGCCCTTTAAATAATAAGTGATGACATCACAATTCTGAGACTGCATCCTGTCTCACATGGATGATGCACACCAGTCTGGTCATAAAAGGAAGTGCAGGAATTGAGCAGCATCCCCCACAATGCACCATAGTCAAGAAGAGAGGTGAGTAAAATGGCTGCCAGCAGCACATGGCAAACACAACAGGGAAAAAACCCTGACACAAGCAAAGATAATGACTGGGGATTGTGGGTAGGGGAGTGATACTTAACAGCTTTGCTGTGGTGCTCCTTGCCTCCTCCTGTTGGTCAGGAGTGATATTCCCAACAGTAATTATGATGATCCGTGGACTCAACGTGTCATTAGAATGAAAAAGAAGAAGAGAAGGCAACTTATTCAAAAAGAACTTTAAAGGTCTTTAAAAATACAGTTTTTATATATTTTTTAATGTTCATACCAATATATCTGTCACACCTAAACCTAACAGGTATAGCAACACTTGTACGTAAACTTAAGCATACATATGTGTGCCTGTAACTTTATTTCATGTTCATGTTCATCAAGTGATGAAAATAAAAAAAAATAAAGAATTTAATGTGGTTATGTTATTTTGTATGTAGCCCTGATATATAGTAGTCGTATATAAAATACAATTATTAATGTCCCTTCAAAGGTGTGTTAGGCTGAGTTCAGTTAGGCAAGTTCTTGGTGTTTTTTTTTTTGGGGGGGTGGGGTGGGGGGGTGGGAAAGAACACAAACCAACTTATTTAATAATTTTATTCTTTTAAAAAATACTGCATTTGCGGTTTTAACAAAACAATGTCATTACAATAACTCACAATTTTGTTTGAATATGAAGAGATTAGGAAATATACATCTTTTTTAAAACACACATAGCAAAATATGCTAATGACAAAATGTAAGTGCCATTACGTAGGCATCGGTTTTTTTTTTTTTTTTTTTTTAATTTAACAAGAGACCATCTAAAACAGAATTGTGACTCAATAGGAAATATCTTGCAATGGGTTCCAGGCAAACGGTGTGAGGTGCACTTGTTTATACAACCACTACAATAACCTCTTCATCATTTAATGCTTCTCTGATTTTGAAAATGTGTTTGCTGTTACAGTGTAGGCTTACAAAGAATAACTGAATATACAACAAAACTCTTATTTTTCTATCTACAATCTACAAATCTACAATTGTAGTGATTAGCACCAAAAACAAACAATCCCATCCTGCATTTGCACTAAATGTTACACTTTTTAAAATAAATTGCAAATTTCAACACATTGACGCACACTCACACAAACTTTGCATACACACAAAGCAATATAATTTAGTGGGACTGCACCTATAAATAAATTAAAAAAGGCAAAAGTATACCCAATGAAAATGGCGCTAGGAAATGGTTCATCTCTAAAACCCATGAGTGTACACATCACCGACTGCTGCAATACTGACAAGTTGGAAATATATCCAGAGACTTTCAGACCTAACACTTAAGATTAAAGCTGAAAATCCCAACTCCAGTCCTCCAGCATTTCCAAAAGATCAGTATTTGAGAACAGCTGAGTACACTCACACAGCTTAATAACTATTAGAGGATACCCTCAAATCCTGGCATGCAGGGGATAAGGGGAAGCCGGAGGGCCAGGAAAATACACTAGATCCAACTGGACATGATCATTAATTTGAATCTTTAGCTGAAATAAATTATCTCATATTCCAAATGCATTCCTTTATTATTCATCTGATGCACCTTATACACTAATATGTTCTACTCAAATGTACAAAACATCAGAAAATATTAAACACTATATAGAGCAATATGCTCAAATATTTTATTTCAAATATTTGCTGAAATTAAAGGGACACTGAACCCAAAAAGTTTCTTTTGTGATTCAGATAGAGCATGCAATTTTAAGCAACTTTCTAATTTACTCCTATTATCAAATTTTCTTCATTCTCTTGGTATCTTTATTTGAAATGCAAGAATGTAAGTTTAGATGCCGGCCCATTTTTGGTGAACAACCTGGGTTGTTCTTGCTGATTGGTGGATAAATTCACCCACAAATAAACAAGTGCTTTCCATGGTTTTAAACCAAAAAAATAGCTTAGATGCATTCTTTTTCAAATAAAGAAAGCAAGAGAACAAAGAAAATTTGATAATAGGAGTAAATTAGAAAGTTGCTTGAAATTGCATGCTCTATCTGAATCACGAAATAAATTTTTTTGGGTTCAGTGTCCCTTTAAAGGTGCACTGTTTTTGCTTTTAGCGTTCAGACCTTGCAGATCTCTACAACAATTAAACCAGGATATAGCATACTAAATCACAAAACTGGCAGAAGATGGAAAAGCTATTGACGAGTCACCTGAGATATATTGTTGTGTGCTTTTAGATTGTCAAAAAAAAAAAGCTGAAAAAAATATTTAAACAATCAAATAAAGTGATCATTTAATGGGACATTAAACACTAAATAAATGCCAGATCTTATAATGTATTCAAAACAAATATTACTCAGAATAATATGTAGATGTGTTTTGAAACAAGTGTGAAGTTTTAGTATCCATAACGTAATAAAATGTCACCAGGTTTAAAAGCTGAAGCCCGTTAGCGAAAGTTATAAATGAACTAATAGAGTTACACTCTCATAATGTTTAATGTTCCTTTAATGTATCAGTTTAGTATAATATATATATGACAGTGATTGGTTCATTCTTTTACATGGCCCCATGGATAAGTAAAAAAGGAACAAACAAAAAAAATAAATAAAAAGGTGTATTTTTGGCTACCTACCTAAGGATAGAATTAAAAACTGACCTCCTTAGGGAACGCCTAAAAATATGTAACAGGTTAATAATTATAAAAGTAATAATTCTGAATATAACAAATATACATTTGAGTAAGGGTGACATATTTGTAGACATGGGTTCAGAAAAGTGCAATGAGCTTAAAATGTAGGAAAGTAAAAGCAAGCTAAGATACTGCTAATGAAGAGACTGCTATAAACTATCTAGGGAGAGAGAGATGGACAGTAGGAAAGCAGTAAGGAAAAAGACAAGGAAGGGAAAAAGGATAATGATGTGGTTACAGAGAAGGAACCTTATGCCCAGTCTATAAAAATACATCACTGGAACTAGTAACTATATGAATGTGAACTTGGCAAACTTGCCGTTCAGCAAACGATCCTGGGTTTTATTGGAGGTGATTACAATCTATGGCAGGGTCAACCTACACATACTGATAATAAATCACATATATCATTGTCAAATATGAGCTTACTGTCTTTCTTGATACAACCAAACTATTCTACCATGTAGACCTCATCAAGACAAAATGTACACAAAAGTCTACTTACAAAATGGGGTCAGCAACTAAACAAATATAAATGACAAATACAAGGAGTATATTCTATTTGTGGAATAAACAGAGGACAATTATACAGGAATGTTAACTACCAATGACCAGTCTAATATTCTAGATGGCATAACTATAGAACGAATAGGCGGATGGCGAGATATATTTTATAAAGGAACATGAAAGTCAAAATTAACTTTCATTATTCAGAAAGAAGTTGTTATACCTGATATCAAATTGACTCTTCCCATGGTATACATTTTTGAAGAGCATACACATCTTATGCACTATATGGCACCAGCGTTTACAACAATGCTTTGCAACATTGTTATACATTGCTTCAAAAAAGGCATAGTGTTTTAAACCCATGTATGCTCCTGAGTCTAACCTGCGCATGCTCTCAAAAAGCAAAACCAAGGGAACAATGTAAAATGTGATAACAGAGCATGCAAATTAAAAATAAAAATCTATCTCAATAATGGAACTTTAGTTTTGACTTTTTATGCCCCTTTAAATCAGATATAAACAAATGTAAACAGTTTTAGAGCAGTGAGACTGTCTCCAGTGCAATACGATGTTTCCTCTTACTAAATATATAATTGCCAGGGACACAAGTTAAAGAGGCACAAATACTTAGTTGTAAGACAAGTATTAAAGGACAGAGTCAAAACATAATGTGCAATGTACAGCAGCATGTATAGAATATTAATAAAAAGGAGTATATGTTGTGCATTACTTTCATAATTACAAGTATTAGAGAGTGCTATACTAGGATTTACTGAGGTTACTCGATTAGGTATTCTGCAGTATTCTTTAGCAGATCCTTTCAAATGTACACAACTTAAAGAAATTAAATATCTATTCAAAATCTTAATGATGAGTGGCAATTTTGTGCACTTTTAGGTAATGTGGCTGGCTTTAGGCAATGTTTGCCCCTTCTGTACCATAACTGCAGGTCTTTAGGACAAGTGAAATGATTGTCTTATCTAGAGTAGCAGAACCCATAGAGAAGGGTCAGCATTCTGTTTCTTTGCTGTCCACACGACCCTGCCGCTGTAACTTGAATGAAGATGCCTTCTCACTCCTGGTAACTGGGTGGTCGGTAAGGTCCTCAAAGGACTTGGATGGTGAGCTGTTGTTTGGAAAGGGGTCCTCATCAAATTGGTCATCAAGGTGAGAATCAGTGCTTGGGTCCTCCTGGATGGTGTCCATTCTTGGGTGATCTAGTTTGCATGCTGCAGCAGCAGCAGAGGATGGTACTGCTGGGGCTGGCTGCAGTGGCTGAAATCGTGAATTTGCCTGGGAGGAAGGGAATGGTTTGACAATGCGAACTGGAGCAGAGTCCATACTGCTCAGCATTTCCACATTCTGTTTGAAGGAAAAAGTAAATCAATGTAACTACACTTTCAGCCAAACCCTTGTAATCAGCCTCTTCAAACACGCACATATATACACATACATAAAATGTTAGGACTATAAACACTCAATGTATTACAAAGTATATGCAACTAAGAAGATTAAATATATAATATTATATATAAATTTATTTAATTATATTAAGGCATATTCCACACTATTGGTATGTTACAGGATATAACACTTTTTTTTTTTAGTATGAAAGCACTGTACTTACGCTGGGTAAAAATAAAGACTTGGTGTTCTCTTCATACTGTTTATCCAATTTTTTATCCTAAGGAAACAAAAAAGGGAAACAAATGAAATACTCTATGATGCAAATCCAGTACACATGGTCAGTTGCAGCAAATTGGTATATCATTAAAAACAAAAGTTTCAGTTCAGTCCATCATCATCAAAAAGCAATGTACTGCCTCTTGATTTCCTATGAATATGGCAATAGTTTGTACAACAGAAATTAGAAGAAACACTTGCTCCACCTGCTTAGCTGGTAGAAACCTGCATTAATGTATTGATAAAACTATATATTATATGTTATATATATTATATCCTTTCAAGGTAGGGCTTGAAAATTCCTGGGGGAACCAATGCTAACAGAGAAAGGTTGCTAGGCAGGATAAGATTGTGGTGAACATGGCTCTATCAAGAGTAAAGGATGTATATGTATGCAACGGTCAACATATATTACTATCATCACCGTTTATAAGGCGCCAATATATACTGGAGTGATTTTAGGTACATAAATAAAAAGAGTAACCTATTTTAAGAGAGACTGAAAGCGATCTACTCCACAGGTGGGATGTGAGCTTACATGCTAAATATAAAGGGGATCAATAGAGAATTTTTTTTTTTTTTAGAGGTGGGGGGAGGGAGAGAGAGAGAATGTTAAAATAGGTAATCAAGTAGAGAGTACACAGGTGTGTTTTTGGAAATGTTAAAAGCTTGGAGCAAGTCTTACAGAGCTAGACAAGGAATTCCATAGAATTGGTGCAGATCTAGAAAAGTTCTGTAGACAGAGCAGGTAAGGAAGTAATTACAGAGAAGGAAAGAAGGTCCTGGATGGGGGGGGGGGGGGGGTCTGATGGGTGAATCTTTGAAGACAAATGAAGCCAAAAAGCAAAGAGTCTGGGAGAGTTATTCATGACTGACTGCACTGGGTAGAGAAAGTAGAAACCAGAGGATGGAATTGCATTAGTCAATGTGCAATTTGACAATATAAGTCTTTGGTTTCTCTTGTGTGAATAATTCACATATGTTATATTTTAAAAGGTGGAAGCATCGGGAATAAGTCAAAGATTTAATATGAGGAGCACATGGAAGTTCTAAATTCAATGTGAGCCCAAGGCAGCAGACATGAAGGATTGAGACAATGGCACTTTTGTGTTTGATAATGGCACTGTTATCAACCGTAATACATAAGGGGGGAGAGACGGTTTTGGAGACAACTAGTGATGTGAGTGAGAGTATAGGTGTGGTAAAAGAGGTAGCTTTGATGCCATCACTATACAGTTGATACTGAGACCCACAAAACACTAAGAAACCTGGTGATTGGTGATTGAAAACGAGAATAGGACCTAGAATTGAGCTTTGCAAGACATGTTCTAGAGAGTAGGTAGGAAATGAGGTTTTAGCATAGAAGAGGGTAGTTCAACAATTGTTACTGATAGATTGTGAAAAACTAGCAGGGAAAATGCTCTTTAGATTTGTTTGTAAACAGGTCATCTATTGAGACCCGAGCCAGTCTGTAGTTCAGAAAAAACAAGGTTGGAGAAGGCGCCAAAAGGCTATCTGGTGGTGAATAATTATAAAATTATTTTAATTAAATGTGCTTCAAAAAATAAAGGGTAGGAATAAAATTTGTCTATGACCATATAAATATAAAGATGTGACTTAACATGTGATATACACTTGCGTGGTAATAAGGTAATCCACTAATTAAAAATAAATAAATAAATTCAATTTATTACTAAAATAGTGAAACTGCTAATACATTTCTAATACATTTCGAATAGAATAGTACTTAAAACATTGCTGTAAGTTCACGATATCAGCTGATAATACTTTTTAAAAAGAGAAGCATCAATCAATGTATGACAATTTAAATTTCAAAATCACAGTAACCTATAGTACTACAAATGTTAAACTGCTAAACAATATATTCATTGACTAAAAGAGCTATTATGATCCCGGGTTAAGTAAACCTGTGTGTACGGCTATATTTTCTAGTAAGTAGATTCAGGTAAGCACTGTGTGCTAATAACGATAGATAGTCTTTTGATAAAGGAGAAATAGAATTTAGCACATTGTTCCTTAAAATACAGTTCAAGTAGGTAGCTACGAGTCTTCACCCCCAATTTTGAGGGTCTTTCATATAACACAGTCAGTGATAGGCACTCACCCGGAGCTCCGATGTTTAGGGGCGGGCCTCTTTTCTCTTCTCACCTGTGATAATCCTTTTGCCACTCGATATTATCTTCACGAGAATTGGGAAAACAGATGCTGCTTCAAAGTGTGCACACTTTCTTGAAAAATGCTCCTACCGCTTTCGCTCAGTACCTGGGTCAGTTTAACTTGGTTCTGGCTATGCGGTCCTGGGAGCTAGTCGGGTCTGTGTCCTTTCCAAAGTTAGCTGGATGCCGGTATGCTCTACGCGTTTCAGCTCGCCAGGGAGCCTTTCTTGACAAAGGCTCCCTGGCGAGCTGAAACGCGTAGAGCATACCGGCATCCAGCTAACTTTGGAAAGGACACAGACCCGACTAGCTCCCAGGACCGCATAGCCAGAACCAAGTTAAACTGACCCAGGTACTGAGCGAAAGCAGTAGGAGCATTTTTCAAGAAAGTGTGCACACTTTGAAGCAGCATCTGTTTTCCCAATTCTCGTGAAGATAATATCGAGTGGCTAAAGGATTATCACAGGTGAGAAGAGAAAAGAGGCCCGCCCCTAAACATCGGAGCTCCGGGTGAGTGCCTATCACTGACTGTGTTATATGAAAGACCCTCAAAATTGGGGGTGAAGACTCGTAGCTACCTACTTGAACTGTATTTTAAGGAACAATGTGCTAAATTCTATTTCTCCTTTATCAAAAGACTATCTATCGTTATTAGCACACAGTGCTTACCTGAATCTACTTACTAGAAAATATAGCCGTACACACAGGTTTACTTAACCCGGGATCATAATAGCTCTTTTAGTCAATGAATATATTGTTTAGCAGTTTAACATTTGTAGTACTATAGGTTACTGTGATTTTGAAATTTAAATTGTCATACATTGATTGATGCTTCTCTTTTTAAAAAGTATTATCAGCTGATATCGTGAACTTACAGCAATGTTTTAAGTACTATTCTATTCGAAATGTATTAGAAATGTATTAGCAGTTTCACTATTTTAGTAATAAATTGAATTTATTTATTTATTTTTAATTAGTGGATTACCTTATTACCACGCAAGTGTATATCACATGTTAAGTCACATCTTTATATTTATATGGTCATAGACAAATTTTATTCCTACCCTTTATTTTTTGAAGCACATTTAATTAAAATAATTTTATAATTATTCACCACCAGATAGCCTTTTGGCGCCTTCTCCAACCTTGTTTTTTCTGCTGTTAGAATTGATTGCATGTTTTGTGAGGAGTGCAATTAGGAGATAGGCCATTCTGGTTTAGCTTAGCAACAGCTTACACACCCTTTTGACTTTCCCAGTCTGTAGTTCAGTTTAGTGAGGTTGTAGGCAGAGGAATGGGTAAATAGTATAAACTTGTAGTGCAGAAAGTAAGCCAAAGTGCAAGATTTCCTCCAATTCAGCAGTATAGAAAGTCTTAAGCAAGTAGCATGTCAGCTTATTATGACACAATTATAAACAGGGTGCAGACCATAGTGAGACGGGAGCAGGAATGAAATATCTGAAGAGAGATGAGAAGATGGAGAGCAATGACCTTAGAAAAAGTCTAGTCTGACAATTATTATGAATTATTAGCTTTTGTTATAGGGAGATAGATGGTGGGAGAGCAGTGCAAGTAAAGTGATGCTTCATGTTAAAAGATGGTATATAGAAAGGAGAAATTGCCAAAGTATCTAAAAATTAGATAAAGTATTTGTTATCTTGATGAGAGTGAGTATTCTGAGATGTCAAGGAGGAAGTAAGCTTGAGAAGATTTGACGGCACAGTGGCAGTAGGTTTGCTAACTGGGATAACAAACAAAAGAAATCGGGCAAAGTGATGAAGAAATTGTGTGTGACCTGGGGGAGGGAAACAATATAGAGATGTAGAGAGAGGAATGAGAATAATCATGAGTTTCAAAGGATGAGGATCTGAGGGAACAAAAAGGGAGTATGTGTGGCATGGTACAATAGTAGGGGAAAGAGTAGAAAGCCAACACAGCTGGTTGTGTTACTGAATTGAAGGCTGCACATGATAGTGCAGTAGGGGAGACTATATATAAGAAAGTAAGTTTAAGATGAAAATATCATGGATAGAGAAAACCTTGCTACAAGTGCCAGAGAAGGGTAGGGAAGGATGAGGGCACAGGATGTGGAGAGTATCTGTAGGTAAAAGGAGCAAATTTGGAAACAGGAAAATATAAGGATTGTGCTTTGCAGTGTTTTTCTGATGTTGTGTAGGGTGGAGAAGTTAATAAGTATGAGACTTTCAGTGATCATGAGTGTGATGTGAGTAAATACAATTTTGTTAAAAAACTTAAGACAATGAAAAGAAAAACAATTTATGTAAGAACTTACCTGATAAATTAATTTCTTTCATATTGGCAAGAGTCCATGAGCTAGTGACGTATGGGATATACAATCCTACCAGGAGGGGCAAAGTTTCCCAAACCTCAAAATGCCTATAAATACACCCCTCACCACACCCACAATTCAGTTTAACGAATAGCCTAGCAGTGGGGTGATAAAGAGAGGAGTAGAAAGCATCAACAAAAGAGAAATTTGGAAATAATTGTGCTTTATACAAAAAATCATAACCACCATAAAAAAGGGTGGGCCTCATGGACTCTTGCCAATATGAAAGAAATTAATTTATCAGGTAAGTTTTTACATAAATTATGTTTTCTTTCATGTAACTGGCAAGAGTCCATGAGCTAGTGACGTATGGGATAGCAATACCCAAGATGTGGATCTCCACTCAAGAGTCACTAGAGAGGGAGGGAAAAAAATAAAAACAGCCATTTTTCCGCTGAAAAAATTAATCCAGAACCCAAAAAAAAAAGTTTATTTTCATAATTGAAAGAAAAAAACTTAAATCAAAAGCAGAAGAATCAAACTGAAACAGCTGCCTGAAGAACTTTTCTACCAAAAACTGCTTCCGAAGAAGCAAATACATCAAAATGGTAGAATTTAGTAAATGTATGCAAAGAGGACCAAGTTGCCGCTTTGCAAATCTGATCAACCGAAGCTTCATTCTTAAAAGCCCACGAAGTGGAGACTGATCTAGTAGAATGAGCTGTAATTCTCTGAGGCGGGGCCTGACCCGACTCTAAATAAGCTTGATGAATCAAAAGTTTCAACCAAGAAGCCAAGGAAATAGCAGAAGACTTCTGACCTTTCCTAGGACCAGAAAATAAAACAAATAGACTGGAAGTCTTCCTGAAATCTTTAGTAGCTTCCACATAATATTTCAAAGCTCTTACCACATCCAAAGAATGTAAGGATCTTTCCAAAGAATTCTTAGGATTAGGACACAAGGAAGGGACAACAATTTCCCTACTAATGTTGTTAGAATTCACAACCTTAGGTAAAAATTGAAAAGAAGTCCGCAAAACTGCCTTATCCTGATGAAAAATCAGAAAAGGAGACTCACAAGAAAGAGCAGATAGCTCAGAAACTCTTCTAGCAGAAGAGATGGCCAAAAGGAACAACACTTTCCAAGAAAGTAGTTTAATGTCCAAAGAATGCATAGGTTCAAATGGAGGAGCCTGTAAAGCCTTCAGAACCAAATTAAGACTCCAAGGAGGAGAAATTGAATTAATAACAGGCTTAATACGAACTAAAGCCTGTACAAAACAGTGAATATCAGGAAGTATAGCAATCTTTCTGTGAAAAGAAACAGAAAGAGCGGAGATTTGTCCTTTCAAGGAACTTGCAGACAAACCCTTATCCAAACCATCCTGAAGAAACTGTAAAATTCTAGGAATTCTAAAAGAATGCCAGGAGAATTTATGAGAAGAACACCATGAAATGTAAGTCTTCCAAACTCTATAATAAATCTTTCTAGAGACAGATTTACGAGCTTGTAACATAGTATTAATCACTAAGTCAGAGAAACCTCTATGACTTTGTACTAAGCGTTCAATTTCCATACCTTCAAATTTAATGATTTGAGATCCTGATGGAAAAACGGACCATGAGATAGTAGGTCTGGCCGTAACGGAAGTGGCCAAGGCGGGCAACTGGACATCCGAACCAGATCCGCATACCAAAACCTGTGTGGCCATGCTGGAGCCACCAGCAACCCAAATGATTGTTCCATGATGATTTTGGAGATCACTCTTGGAAGGAGAACTAGAGGCGGGAAAATGTAAGCAGGATGATAACACCAAGGAAGTGTCAGCACATCCCTGGACCTGGACAGGTATCTGGGAAGTTTCTTGTTTAGATGAGAGGCCATGAGATCTATCTCTGGAAGACCGCACATCTGAATAATCTGAGAATATACATCTGGATGGCGAGCCCCTGGATGTAAAGTCTGGCGGCTGAGATAATCCAATTGTCTACACCTGGGATATGCACCGCAGAGATTAGACAGGAGCTGGATTCCGCCCAAGTAAGTATGCGAGATACTTCTTTCATAGCTTGGGGACTGTGAGTCCCACCCTGATGATTGACATATGCCACTGTTGTGATATTGTCTGTCTGAAAACAAATGAACGGTTCTCTCTTTAACAGAGGCCAAAGCTGAAGAGCTCTGAGAATTGCACAGAGTTCTAAAATATTTATTGGTAATCTCGCCTCTTGAGATTTCCAAAACCCTTGTGCTGTCAGAGATCCCTAAAACAGCTCCCCAACCTGAAAGACTTGCATCTGTTGTGCCGAACAAAAGAAGCCCCTTGAACTAAACGATGGTGATCTATCCACCATTTCAGAGAGTGTGGTACATTGGGATTATTAATTGTGATATCTTTGTATAATCCCTGCACCATTGGTTCAGCATACAAAGCTGGAGAGGTCTCATATGAAAACGAGCAAAGGGGATCGCGTCCGATGCTGCAGTTACGAGACCTAAAACTTCCATGCACATAGATACTGAAGGGAATGACTGAGACTGAAGGTTCCGACAGGCTGCAACCAATTTTAAACGTCTCTAGTCTGTTAGAGACAGAGTCATGGACACTGAATCTATCTGGAAACCTAAAAAGGTGACCCTTTTTGGTAAATTGATCCTCCAACCATGTTCTCGAAGAAACAACACTAGTTGATTCATGTGAGATTCAGCAGAACGTAAAGACTGCGCTAGTACCAAGATATCATCCAAATAAGGAAATGCCGCAATACCCCACTCTCTGATTACAGAGAGTAGGGCACCGATAACCTTTGAAAAGATTCTTGGAGCTGTCGCTAGGCCAAAAGGAAGAGCGACAAATTAATAATGCTTGTCTAGAAAAGAGAATCTCAGAAACGGATAATGATCTGGATGAATCGGAATATGAAGCTATGCATCCTGTAAGTCTATTGTGGACATATAATGCCCTTGCTGAACAAAAGGCAGAATAGCCCTTATAGCCACCATTTTGAAAGTTGGTACTCTTACATAACGATTCAAAATGTTTAGATCCAGAACTGGTCTGAATTAATTTTCTTTCTTTGGGACAATGACTAGATTTGAATAAAACCCCAGACCCTGTTCCTGAAACGGAACTGGCATGATAACCCCTGAAACCTACAGGTCTGAAACACACTTCAGGAAAGCTTAAACCTTTACTGGATTTGCTGGGATGTGTGAGAGAAAATATCTTCTCACAGGAGGTCTTGCTCTGATGAATCCTATTCGGTACCCCTGAGAGACAATACTCAGAATCCATTGATTTTGGAAAGAATTTGTCCAAACATCCTTGAACAATCTTATTCTGCCCCCTACCAGCTGAGCTGGAATGAGGGCCGCACCTTCATGTGGACTTGGGGGCTGGCTTTGGTTTCTTAAATGGCTTGGATTTATTCCAATTTGAAGAAGGTTTCCAATTGGAAACAGATTCCTTGGGGGAAAGATTAAGTTCCTGTTCCTTATTTTGTCAAAAGGAACGAAAACTGTTAGCAGCTTTAAATTTACCCTTAGGTCTTTTATCCTGAGGCAAAAAAAAAAAAAATCTCCCTTCCTCCAAGTGACAGTTGAAATAATCGAATCCAACTGAGAACCAACTAACTTATTACCTTGGAAAGAAAGAGATAGCAATCTGGACTTAGAAGTCATGTCAGCATTCCAAGATTTAAGCCACAAAGCTCTTCTAGCTAAAATAGCTAAAGACATAGATTTAACATTGATTTTGAGGATATCAAAAATGGCATCACAAAAAAAATGGATTAGCATGTTGAAGCAAGCGAACAGTGCTAGACAAATTAGAATTCAATTCTTGTTGCGCTAACTTTTCCAACCAAAAGGTTGATGCAGCTGCAACATCAGCCAAAGAAATTGCAGGCCTGAGAAGATGACCCAAATATACATAGGCTTTCCTTAGATAAGATTCAAGTTTCCTATCTAAAGAATCTTTAAAAGAAGTACTATCTTCCATATGAATAGTAGTACGTTTAGCAAGAGTAGTGATAGCCCCATCAACTTTGGGGATCTTTTCCCAAAACTCCAATGTAATTGCTGGCAAAGGATACAATTCTTTAAACCTTGAAGAAGGAATAAAAGAAGTACCAGGCCTATTCCATTCCTTAGAAATAATATCAGAAATAGCATCAGGAACTGGAAAAACCTCTGGAGTAACCACAGGAGGTTTATAAACAGAATTTAAACGTTTACTAGTTTTAATTTAAAGAGGACTAGTTTCCTCAATATCCAATGTAATTAATAAATAGATCCCCGTGAGAAAACCCATTGCATTCAATAGTTGATGATACTCCTCTCACGTCCCTCTGACATTCACTGTACTGTGAGAGGAGCCGGGCTTCAAAATGCTGAGAAGTGCATATCAACGTAGAAATCTTAGCACAAACTTACTTCACCACCTCCATAGGAGGCAAAGTTTGTAAAACTGAATTGTGGGTGTGGTGAGGGGTGTATTTATAGGCATTTTGAGGTTTGGGAAACTTTGCCCCTCCTGGTAGGATTGTATATCCCATACGTCACTAGCTCATGGACTCTTGCCAATTACATGAAAGAAAAAACATGTATTGATAAAAGTCAGGCATAGGTCAGAGGGATGGAAATAGGCAACAACCAGGTCAGACACAGTTTGGTCTATAATGAAAGGGGTGGTAGTTGGTCTAATTAAAATGCTAAGGAAAAAATATAATTTATGTAAGAACTTACCTGATAAATTAATTTCTTTCATATTGGCAAGAGTCCATGAGCTAGTGACGTATGAGATATACAATCCTACCAGGAGGGGCAAAGTTTCCCAAACCTCAAAATGCCTATAAATACACCCTTCACCACACACACAATTCAGTTTTAACGAATAGCCAAGTAGTGGGGTGATAAGGAAAGGAGTAAAAAGCATCAACAAAGGAATTTGGAAATAATTTGGCTTTATACAAAAAAATCATAACCGCCATAAAAAAGGGTGGGCCTCATGGACTCTTGCCAATATGAAAGAAATTAATTTATCAGGTAAGTTCTTACATAAATTATGTTTTCTTTCATGTAATTGGCAAGAGTCCATGAGCTAGTGACGTATGGGAAATCAATACCCAAGATGTGGAACTCTACGCAAGAGTCACTACAGAGGGAGGGATAAAAATAAACAGCCATATGCTGAAAAATTAATCCACAACCCAAAATATAAATTATTCTCATGAAGAAAAGAAAAACTTAAAACATCAGTAGAAGAAGAATCAAACTGAAACAGCTGCCTGAAGAACTTTTCTACCAAAAACTGCTTCAGAAGAAGCAAATACATCAAAACGGTAGAATTTAGTAAATGTATGCAAAGAGGACCAAGTCGCTGCTCTGCAAATCTGATCAACTGAAGCTTCATTCTTAAAAGCCCACGAAGTGGAGACTGATCTAGTAGAGTGAGCTGTAATTCTGAGGAGGGGCTTGACCCTACTCCAAATAAGTTTGATGAATCAAAAGCTTTAACCAAGAGGCCAAAGAAATAGAGGCCTTCTGACCTTTCTTAGGACCAGAAAATATAACAAATAGACTAGAAGTCTTCCTGAAATCTTTAGTAGCTTCAACATAATATTTCAAAGCTCTCACCACATCCAAACAATGTAAGGATCTTTCCAAAGGATTCTTAGGATTAGGACACAAGGAAGGGACAACAATTTCTCTACTAATGTTGTTAGAATTCACAACCTTAGGTAAAAATTCAAATGAAGTCCGCAAAACCGCCTTATCCTGATGAAAAATCAGAAAAGGAGATTCACAAGAAAGAGCAGATAGCTCAGAAACTCTTCTAGCAGAAGAGATAGCCAAAAGGAACAACACTTCCCAAGAAAACATAATTTATGCTTACCTGATAAATTTATTTCTCTTGTAGTGTATCCAGTCCACGGATCATCCATTACTTATGGGATATTAACTCCTCCCCAACAGGAAGTGCAAGAGGATTCACCCAGCAGAGCTGCTATATAGCTCCTCCCCTAACTGCCATTACCAGTCATTCGACCGAAAACATGCAGAGAAAGGAAAACCATAGGGTGCAGTGGTGACTGTAGTTTAATGGAAAAATTACCTGCCTTAAAGTGACAGGGCGGGCCGTGGACTGGATACACTACAAGAGAAATAAATTTATCAGGTAAGCATAAATTATGTTTTCTCTTGTTAAGTGTATCCAGTCCACGGATCATCCATTACTTATGGGATACCAATACCAAAGCTAAAGTACACGGATGACGGGAGGGACAGGCAGGCTCTTTATACGGAAGGAACCACTGCCTGAAGAACCTTTCTCCCAAAAACAGCCTCCGAAGAAGCAAAAGTGTCAAATTTGGAAAATTTGGAAAAAGTATGAAGAGAAGACCAAGTTGCAGCCTTGCAAATCTGTTCAACAGAAGCCTCATTCTTAAAGGCCCAAGTGGAAGCCACAGCTCTAGTAGAATGTGCTGTAATTCTTTCAGGAGGCTGCTGTCCAGCAGTCTCATAGGCTAACCGTATTATGCTACGAAGCCAAAAGGAGAGAGAGGTAGCCGAAGCTTTTTGACCTCTCCTCTGACCAGAATAAACGACAAACAGGGAAGACGTTTGTCGAAAATCCTTAGTTGCCTGTAGATAAAATTTCAGGGCACGGACTACATCTAGATTGTGTAGCAGACGTTCCTTTTTCGAAGAAGGATTAGGACACAAAGATGGAACCACAATCTCTTGATTGATATTCCTGTTAGTGACCACCTTAGGTAGGAACCCAGGTTTAGTACGCAGAACTACCTTGTCTGAATGAAAAATCAGATAAGGAGAATCACAATGTAAGGCAGATAACTCAGAGACTCTTCGAGCCGAGGAAATCGCCATTAAAAACAGAACTTTCCAAGATAACTTGATATCGATGGAATGAAGGGGTTCAAACGGAACCCCCTGTAAAACATTAAGAACTAAGTTCAAACTCCATGGTGGAGCAACAGTTTTAAACACAGGCTTGATCCTAGCTAAAGCCTGACAAAAAGCTTGAACGTCCGGAACTTCTGACAGACGTTTGTGTAAAAGAATGGACAGAGCTGAAATCTGTCCCTTTAAGGAACTAGCGGATAAACCCTTTTCTAAACCTTCTTGTAGAAAAGACAATATCCTCGGAATCCTAACCTTACTCCATGAGTAACTCTTGGATTCGCACCAATATAAGTATTTGCGCCATATCTTATGGTAAATCTTTCTGGTAACAGGCTTCCTAGCCTGTATTAAGGTATCAATAACTGACTCAGAAAAACCACGTTTTGATAAAATCAAGCGTTCAATTTCCAAGCAGTCAGCTTCAGAGAAATTAGATTTTGATGTTTGAAGGGACCCTGGATCAGAAGGTCCTGTTTCAGAGGTAGCGACCAAGGTGGACAGGATGACATGTCCACTAGATCTGCATACCAAGTCCTGCGTGGCCATGCAGGCGCTATTAGAATCACTGATGCTCTCTCCTGTTTGATTCTGGCAATCAATCGAGGAAGCATCGGGAAGGGTGGAAACACATAAGCCATCCCGAAGGTCCAAGGTGCTGTCAAAGCATCTATCAGAACCGCTCCCGGATCCCTGGATCTGGACCCGTAACGAGGAAGCTTGGCGTTCTGTCGAGACGCCATGAGATCTATCTCTGGTTTGCCCCAACATCGAAGTATTTGGGCAAAGACCTCCGGATGAAGTTCCCACTCCCCCGGATGAAAAGTCTGACGACTTAAGAAATCCGCCTCCCAGTTCTCCACTCCCGGGATGTGGTTTGCTGACAGGTGGCAAGAGTGAGACTCTGCCCAGCGAATTATCTTTGATACTTCCATCATTGCTAGGGAGCTTCTTGTCCCTCCCTGATGGTTGATGTAAGCTACAGTCGTGATGTTGTCCGACTGAAACCTGATGAACCCCCGAGTTGTTAACTGGGGCCAAGCCAGAAGGGCATTGAGAACTGCTCTCAATTCCAGAATGTTTATTGGTAGGAGACTCTCCTCCTGATTCCATTGTCCCTGAGCCTTCAGAGAATTCCAGACAGCGCCCCAACCTAGTAGGCTGGCGTCTGTTGTTACAATTGTCCAGTCCGGCCTGCTGAATGGCATCCCCCTGGACAGATGTGGCCGAGAAAGCCACCATAGAAGAGAATTTCTGGTCTCTTGATCCAGATTCAGAGTAGGGGACAAGTCTGAGTAATCCCCATTCCACTGACTTAGCATGCACAATTGCAGCGGTCTGAGATGTAGGCGTGCAAAGGGTACTATGTCTATTGCTGCTACCATTAAGCCGATCACCTCCATGCATTGAGCTACTGACGGGTATTGAATGGAATGAAGGACATGGCATGCATTTTGAAGCTTTGTTAACCTGTCTTCTGTCAGGTAAATCTTCATTTCTACAGAATCTATAAGAGTCCCCAAGAAGGGAACTCTTGTGAGTGGAAAGAGAGAACTCTTGTTTTCGTTCACCTTCCATCCATGCGACCTTAGAAATGCCAGTACTAACTCTGTATGAGACTTGGCAGTTTGAAAGCTTGAAGCTTGTATCAGAATGTCTAGGTACGGAGCTACCGCAATTCCTCGCGGTCTTAGTACCGCCAGAAGAGCACCCAGAACCTTTGTGAAGATTCTCGGAGCCGTAGCCAATCCGAATGGAAGAGCTACAAACTGGTAATGCCTGTCTAGAAAGGCAAACCTTAGATACCGGTAATGATCTTTGTGAATCGGTATGTGAAGGTAAGCATCCTTTAAATCCACTGTGGTCATGTACTGACCCTTTTGGATCATGGGTAAAATTGTCCGAATAGTTTCCATTTTGAACGATGGAACTCTTAGGAATTTGTTTAGCATCTTTAAATCCAAGATTGGCCTGAAAGTTCCCTCTTTTTTGGGAACCACAAACAGATTTGAGTAAAACCCTTGTCCTTGTTCCGACCGCGGAACCGGATGGATCCCTCCCATTAATAAAAGATCTTGTACGCAGCGTAGAAACGCCTCTTTCTTTATTTGGTTTGTTGACAACCTTGACAGATGAAATCTCCCTCTTGGGGGAGAGAATTTGAAGTCTAGAAGGTATCCCTGAGATATGATCTCTAACGCCCAGGGATCCTGGACATCTCTTGCCCAAGCCTGGGCGAAGAGAGAAAGTCTGCCCCCCACTAGATCCGTTCCCGGATCGGGGGCCCTCGATTCATGCTGTCTTAGGGGCAGCAGCAGGTTTCCTGGCCTGCTTGCCCTTGTTCCAGGACTGGTTAGGTCTCCAGCCTTGTCTGTAGCGAGCAACAGCTCCTTCCTGTTTTGGTGCAGAGGAAGTTGATGCTGCTCCTGCTTTGAAATTACGAAAGGAACGAAAATTAGACTGTCTAGCCTTAGGTTTGGCTCTGTCTTGAGGCAGGGCATGGCCTTTACCTCCTGTAATGTCAGCGATAATTTCTTTCAACCCGGGCCCGAATAAGGTCTGCCCTTTGAAAGGTATATTAAGCAATTTAGATTTAGAAGTAACGTCAGCTGACCAGGATTTTAGCCACAGTGCTCTGCGTGCCTGAATGGCGAATCCGGAATTCTTAGCCGTAAGTTTAGTTAAATGTACTACGGCATCTGAAATAAATGAGTTAGCTAACTTAAGGGCTTTAAAGCTTGTGTGTAATCTCATCTAATGGAGCTGATTCAAGTGTCTCTTCCAGAGACTCAAACCAAAATGCTGCTGCAGCCGTGACAGGCGCAATGCATGCAAGAGGTTGCAATATAAAACCTTGTTGAACAAACATTTTCTTAAGGTAACCCTCTAACTTTTTATCCATTGGATCTGAAAAGGCACAGCTATCCTCCACCGGGATAGTGGTACGCTTAGCTAAAGTAGAAACTGCTCCCTCCACCTTAGGGACCGTTTGCCATAAGTCCCGTGTGGTGGCGTCTATTGGAAACATCTTTCTAAATATCGGAGGGGGTGAGAACGGCACACCGGGTCTATCCCACTCCTTAGTAACAATTTCAGTAAGTCTCTTAGGTATAGGAAAAAAGTCAGTACTCGCCGGGTACCGCAAAATATTTATCCAACCTACACATTTTCTCTGGTATTGCAACTGTGTTACAATCATTCAGAGCCGCTAACACCTCCCCTAGTAATACACGGAGGTTTTCCAGCTTAAATTTAAAATTTGAAATATCTGAATCCAGTTTGTTTGGATCAGAACCGTCACCCGCAGAATGAAGCTCTCCGTCCTCATGTTCTGCAAATTGTGACGCAGTGTCTGACATGGCCCTAATATTATCAGCGCACTCTGTTCTCACCCCAGAGTGATCACGCTTACCTCTTAGTTCTGGTAATTTAGCCAAAACTTCAGTCATAACAGTAGCCATATCCTGTAATGTGATTTGTAATGGCCGCCCAGATGTACTCGGCGCTACAATATCACGCACCTCCCGAGCGGGAGATGCAGGTACTGACACGTGAGGCGAGTTAGTCGGCATAACTCTCCCCTCGTTGTTTGGTGAAATATGTTCAATTTGTACAGATTGACTTTTATTTAAAGTAGCATCAATACAGTTAGTACATAAATTTCTATTGGGCTCCACTTTGGCTTTAGCACATATAGCACAGATATCTTCCTCTGAATCAGACATGTTTAACACACTAGCAAATAAACTAGCAACTTGGAAATACTTTTCAAGTAATTTACTATAATATGAAAACGTACTGTGCCTATAAGAAGCACAGAAAAAGTTATGACAGATGAAAATTAATAAACTGAAAAGTTATAGCATCAAATCTTTGTAAAAAACACAATTTTAGCAAAGGATTGCTCCCATTAGCAAAGGATAACTAACCCTGATAGCAGAAAAAAAATACAGAAATAAACGTTTTTTTTATCACAGTCAACTACAATCTCACAGCTCTGCTGTGAGTGATTACCTCCCTCAAAACAAGTTTTGAAGACCCCTGAGTTCTGTAGAGATGAACCGGATCATGCAGGGAAGACAATAAACTTCTGACTGAATTTTTTGATGCGTAGCAAAAGCACCAAAAAAGGCCCCTCCCCCTCACACATAACAGTGAGAGAGATCAGTAAACTGTCATAAATTAAATAAAACGACTGCCAAGTGGAAAAAAATAGTGCCCAAAACATTTTTTCACCCAGTACCTCAGAAAATTAAACGATTTTACATGCCAGCAAAAAACGTTTAACATTAATATATTGAGTGTTATTAAAAAGCCTGTTGCTAGTCCCTGCAAATTAGGCTAAAGTTTTATGCATACAGCATAATTCCAGTGAAGTGCCATTCCCCAGAATACTGAAGTGTAAAATATACATACATGACAGCCTGATACCAGTTGCTGCTACTGCATTTAAGGCTGAGTTTACATTATATCGGTATGGCAGAATTTTCTCATCAATTCCATTGTCAGAAAATAATAAGCTGCTACATACCTCTTTGCAGATTAATCTGCCCGCTGTCCCCTGATCTGAAGTTTACCTCTCCTCAGATGGCCGAGAAACAGCAATATGATCTTAACTACTCCGGCTAAAATCATAGAAAAACTCAGGTAGATTCTTCTTCAAATTCTACCAGAGAAGGAATAACACACTCCGGTGCTATTATAAAATAACAAACTTTTGATTGAAGGTATGAAACTAAGTATAATCACCACAGTCCTCTCACACATTCTATCTATTCGTTGGGTGCAAGAGAATGACTGGTAATGGCAGTTAGGGGAGGAGCTATATAGCAGCTCTGCTGGGTGAATCCTCTTGCACTTCCTGTTGGGGAGGAGTTAATATCCCATAAGTAATGGATGATCCGTGGACTGGATACACTTAACAAGAGAAAGTAGTTTAATATCCAAAGAATGCATAGGCTCAAAGGAGGAGCCTGTAACGCCTGCAAAAACAAATTAAGACTCCAAGGAGGAGAAATTGATTTAATGACAGGCTTAATACGAACTAAAGCCTGTACAAAACAGTGAATATCAGAAAGATTAGCAATCTTTCTGTGAAATAAAACAGAAAGAGCAGATTTGTCCCTTCAAGGAACTTGCAGACAAACCCCTATCCAAACCAACCTGGAGAAACTGTACAATTCTAGGAATTCTAAAAGAATGCCAAGAGAATTTATGAGAAGAACACCATGAAATGTAAGTCTTCCAAACTCGATAATAAATCTTCCTAGAGACAGATTTACAAGCTTGTAACATAGTATTAATTACTGAGTCAGAGAAATCTCTATGACTCGGTACTTAGGGCTCGATTTATCAAGCCCCTACGGCGGCAAGTTCTCACAAGAACTTGCTTGCCGTGATTTATCAAGCAGCGGTCACCAGACCGCTGCTTCCCTAAGCTCTTCGCCACCTCTAAGGTGGCAAAATTCAATCTCCTTGGTCGAGTCCGACCGAGGAGATTGACAACTCCTGCCTGCGCGTGATTGGCTGTGCACGGGCAGGGGATTGCACGCGAGCGCAAAGTTGCGCTCGTGTGCAATGTTAATTACCTGCGGGTAATTTCGCTCCGCCAGAGGCGAGCTGAGGCGTACAGGGGCGCGTATACATGCCCCTGAACGCCTCAGCTGTGATAAATCTAGCCCTCAGCGTTCAATTTCCATACCTTCAAATTTAATGATTTGAGATCCTGATGGAAAAACGGACCTTGACACAGTAGGTCTGGCCTTAACGGAAGTGGCCAAGGTTGGCAACTGGACATCCGAACAAGATCCGCATACCAAAACCTGTGGGGCCATGCTGGAGCCACCAGCAACACAAATGATTGTTCCATGATGATTTTGGAGATCACTCTTCGAAGAAGAACTAGAGGCGGGAAGATATAAGCAGGTTGATATCACCAAGGAAGTGTCAGCGCATCTACTGCTTCCGCCTGAGAAACCCTGGACCTGGACAGGTATCTGGGAAGTTTCTTGTTTAGATGAGAAGCCATCAGAACTATTTCTGGAAGACCCCACATCTGAACAATCTGAGAAAACACATCCGGATGGAGAGACCACTCCCCTGGATGTAAAGTCTGATGGCTGAGATAATCCGCCTCCCAAATGACTACACCTGGGATATGAACCGCAGAAATTAGATAGGAGCTGGATTCCGCCAAAACAAGTATCCGAGATAGATTGGGGACTGAGTGTCCCAACCTGATGATTGACATATGCCACCGTTGTGATATTGTCTGTCAGAAAACAAATGAACGGTTCTCTCTTCAACAGGGGCCAAAACTGAAGAGCTCTGAGAATTGCACGGAGTTCTAAAATATAGATTGGTAATCTTGCCTCTTGAGATTTCCAAACCCCTTGTTCTGTCAGAGATCCCCAGACAGCTCCCCAACCTGAAAGACTCGCATCTGTTGTGATCACAGTCCAGGTTGGCCGAACAAAGGAAGCCCCTTCAACTATACAATGGTGATTTAACCACCACGTCAGAGAGTGTCGAACATTGGGATTTAAGGATAATAATTGTGATATCTTTGTATAATCCCGGCACCATTGATTCAGCATGCAAAGCAGGAGAGGTCTCATGTGAAAACGAGCAAAAGGAATCGCATCCGATGCTGCAGTCATGAGGCCTAAAATTTCCATGCACATAGCTACTGAAGGGAATGACTGAGACTGAAGGTGCCGACATGCTGCAACCAATTTCAAACGTCTCTTGTCTGTTAGAGACAGAGTCATGGACACTGAATCTATCTGGAAACCTAAAAAGGTGACCCTCAAATCAAAAAACTTTTTGGTAAATTGATCCTCCAACCATGTTTTCGAAGAAATAACACTAGTTGATTTGTGTGAGATTCTGCAGAATGTAAAGACTAAGCAAAATTATCAATTTCCTTATATGACAGTTTCAGGAATGGGAAAAAATGCAAATAGCATAGCCCTCTGACATAGAAAAAGGCAAGAGGCAAAAGCAATGTGGCAATAAATAATGAAAAAAAGTTTGGTGCCAAGTATGACGCACAACGTAACTGAAATTTCTTTGCCGCCAACCATGTCTGGAAATGACACACTCGCGTCACTAACGACGCAACCATGTGTGAAACCTCTGCGTCAATTACGACACCGGAAATGACGAACTTGCGTCAACGGACATGCCTTTCGCGCCAAAAAATTCTCGCGCCAAGAATGACGCAATAAAGCGTAGCATTTGGCACACCTGCAAGCCTAAGTCAGCCCGCAAAACAAAGTAGTCAATTGAAAAAAAGACTAAACCCCAGGTAAGAAAAATATTTTTTAATATTAACTTTCCCAAAATATGAAACTGACAATCTGCAAAAGGAAATACATGAACCTGACTCATGGCAAATTTAAGTACAATACATATATTTAGAACTTAATATAAATGCATAAAGTGCCATCCACATTTAGCAGATAGCCAAACCAGTACTGAAACAGTTATCAGTAGAGGTAATGGTATATGAGAGTATATTGTCGATCTGAAAAGGGAGGTAGGAGATGAATCTCTACGACCGATAACAGAGAACCTATGAAAAAGACCCCCGTTAGGAAAATCATTGCATTCAATAGGTGATACGATACTCTCCACGTCCCTCTGACATTCGCTGTACTCCGAGAGTAATCAGGCTTAAAAATGCTGAGAATCGCATGACAACGTAGAAATCTTAGCACAAACTTACTTCACCACCTCCATAGGAGGCAAAGTTTGTAAAACTGAATTGTGGGTGTGGTGTGGGGTGTATTTATAGGCATTTTGAGGTTTGGGAAACTTTGCCCCTCCTGGTAGGATTGTATATCCTATACGTCACTAGCTCATGGACTCTTGCCAATTACATGAAAGAAAATATAATTTATGCTTACCTGATAAATTCATTTATCCTGTAGTGTAGTCAGTCCACGGGTCATCCATTACTTATGGGATTATATCTCCTCCCTAACAGGAAGTGCAAGAGGATCACCCAAACAGAGCTGCTATATAGCTCCTCCCCTCTACGTCATATCCAGTCATTCGACCGAAACCATACGAGAAAGGAGAAACTATAGGGTGCAGTGGTGACTGTAGTTTAATTAAAATTTAGACCTGCCGTAAAAAACAGGGCGGGCCGTGGACTGACTACACTACAGGAGAAATTAATTTATCAGGTAAGCATAAATTATATTTTCTCCTGTTAAGTGTAGTCAGTCCACGGGTCATCCATTACTTATGGGATACCAATACCAAAGCTAAAAGTACACGGATGACGGGAGGGACAGGCAGGATCTTTACACGGAAGGAACCACTGCCTGTAGAACCTTTCTCCCAAAAACAGCCTCCGAAGAAGCAAAAGTGTCAAATTTGCAAAATTTTGAAAAAGTGTGAAGTGAAGACCAAGTTGCAGCCTTGCAAATCTGTTCAACAGAGGCCTCATTCTTAAAGGCCCAAGTGGAAGCCAGAGCTCTAGTAGAATGAGCTGTAATCCTTTCAGGAGGCTGCTGTCCAGCAGTCTCATAGGCTAAACGTATTATGCTACGAAGCCAAAAAGAGAGAGAGGTAGCCGAAGCTTTTTGACCTCTCCTCTGTCCAGAATAAACGACAAACAGGGAAGAAGTTTGACGAAAATCTTTAGTTGCCTGCAAATAAAATTTCAGGGCACGGACGACGTCCAGATTGTGCAAAAGTCGTTCCTTCTTTGAAGAAGGGTTAGGGCACAATGATGGAACAACAATCTCTTGATTGATATTCTTGTTAGTGACTACCTTAGGTAAGAACCCAGGTTTAGTACGCAGAACTACCTTGTCTGAATGAAAAATCAGATAAGGAGAATCACAATGTAAGGCCGATAACTCAGAGACTATTCGAGCCAAGGAAATAGCCATTAAAAACAGAACTTTCCAAGATAACAGCTTGATATCGATGGAATGAAGGGGTTCAAACGGAACACCTTGCAGAACGTTAAGAACTAAGTTTAAGCTCCACGGCGGAGCAACAGTCTTAAACACAGGCTTAATCCTAGTCAAAGCCTGACAAAAAGCCTGAACCTCTGGAACTTCTGCCAGACGTTTGTGTAAAAGGATAGACAGAGCTGAAATCTGTCCCTTTAACGAACTAGCAGATAAACCCTTTTCTAAACCTTCTTGTAGAAAAGACAATATCCTAGGAATCCTAACCTTACTCCATGAGTAACTCTTGGATTCGCACCAATGTAAGTATTTACGCCATATTTTATGGTAAATTTTCCTGGTAACAGGTTTCCTAGCCTGTATTAAGGTATCAATCACTGACTCCGAGAATCCACGCTTTGATAGAATCAAGCGTTCAATCTCCATGCAGTCAGCCTCAGAGAAATTAGATTTGGATGTTTGAAAGGACCCTGAATCAGAAGGTCCTGTCTCAGAGGCAGAGACCATGGTGGACAGGACTACATGTCCACTAGATCTGCATACCAGGTCCTGCGTGGCCACGCAGGCGCTATTAGAATCACTGATGCTCTCTCCTGTTTGATCCTGGCAATCAATCGAGGAAGCATCGGGAAGGGTGGAAACACGTAAGCCATGTTGAAGACCCAAGGTGCTGTCAGAGCATCTATCAGTACCGCTCCCGGGTCCCTGGACCTGGATCCGTAACAAGGAAGCTTGGCGTTCTGGCGAGACGCCATGAGATCCAGATCTGGTTTGCCCCAAAGATAAAGCAGTTGGGCAAACACCTCCGGATGCAGTTCCCACTCCCCCGGATGAAAGGTCTGGCGACTTAGAAAATCCGCCTCCCAGTTCTCCACGCCTGGGATGTGGATCGCTGACAGGTGGCAAGAGTGAGACTCTGCCCAGCGAATTATCTTTGAGACTTCCATCATCGCTAGGGAACTCCTTGTTCCTCCTTGGTGGTTGATGTAAGCCACAGTCGTGATGTTGTCCGACTGAAACCTGATGAACCTCAGAGTTGCTAACTGAGGCCAAGCCAGAAGAGCATTGAAAATTGCTCTTAATTCCAGAATGTTTATTGGAAGGAGTCTCTCCTCCTGAGTCCATGATCCCTGAGCCTTCAGGGAATTCCAGACTGCGCCCCAACCTAGAAGGCTGGCGTCCGTTGTTACAATCGTCCAATCTGGCCTGCGGAAGGGCATCCCCTTGGACAGATGTGGCCGAGAAAGCCACCATAGAAGAGAATCTCTGGTCTCTTGATCCAGATTTAGCAGAGGGGACAAATCTGAGTAATCCACATTCCACTGACTTAGCATGCACAATTGCAGCGGTCTGAGATGCAGGCGCCACTGACGGGTGCTGAATGGAATGAAGGACACGGCAAGCATTTAGAAGTTTTGATAACCTGTCCTCCGTCAGGTAAATTTTCATTTCTACAGAATCTATGAGTCCCTAGAAAGGGAACTCTTGTGAGTGGCAATAGAGAACTCTTTTCTACGTTCACCTTCCACCCATGCGACCTTAGAAATGCCAGAACTAACTCTGTATGAGACTTGGCAGTTTGGAAACTTGACGCTTGTATCAGAATGTCGTCTAGGTACGGAGCTACCGCTATGCCTCGCGGTCTTAATACCGCCAGAAGAGAGCCCAGAACCTTTGTAAAGATTCTTGGAGCCGTAGCTAACCCGAAGGGAAGAGCTACAAACTGGTAATGCCTGTTTAGGAAGGCAAACCTTAGATACCGGTAATGATCCTTGTGAATCGGTATGTGAAGGTAGGCATCCTTTAAATCCACTGTGGTCATGTACTGACCCTCTTGGATCGTGGGTAAGATGGTTCGAATAGTTTCCATTTTGAACGATGGAACTCTTAGGAATTTGTTTAGGATCTTTAAGTCCAAGATTGGTCTGAAGGTTCCCTCTTTTTTGGGAACCACAAACAGATTTGAATAGAATCCTTGCCCGTGTTCCGACCGAGGAACTGGGTGGATCACTCCCATTAGTAAGAGGTCTTGTACACAGCGTAGAAACGCCTCTTTCTTTATCTGGTTTGCTGATAACCTTGAAAGATGAAATCTCCCTTGTGGAGGAGAAGCTTTGAAGTCCAGAAGATATCCCTGAGATATGATCTCCAACGCCCAGGGATCCTGGACATCTCTTGCCCAAGCCTGGGCGAAGAGAGAGAGTCTGCCCCCCACTAGATCCGTTTCCGGATCGGGGGCCCTCACATCATGCTGTCTTAGGGGCAGCAGCAGGTTTTCTGGCCTGCTTGCCCTTGTTCCAGGACTGGTTAGGTTTCCAGCCCTGTCTGTAGCGAGCAACAGTTCCTTCCTGTCTTGGAGCGGAGGAAGTTGATGCTGCTCCTGCCTTGAAGTTACGAAAGGCACGAAAATTAGACTGTTTAGCCTTTGGTTTGGCCCTGTCTTGAGGCAGGGCATGGCCCTTACCTCCAGTAATGTCAGCGATAATTTCTTTCAAGCCGGGCCCGAATAATGTCTGCCCTTTGAAAGGAATATTAAGCAATTTAGATTTAGAAGTCACGTCAGCTGACCAGGATTTAAGCCACAGCGCTCTACGTGCTTGAATGGCGAATCCGGAGTTCTTAGCCGTAAGTTTGGTTAAGTGTACTACGGCATCAGAAATAAAATGAATTAGCTAGCTTAAGGGCTTTAAGCTTGTTCGTAATCTCATCCAATGGAGCTGTGCTAAGGGTCTCTTCCAGAGACTCAAACCAGAATGCCGCCGCAGCAGTGACAGGCGCGATGCATGCAAGGGGTTGTAATATAAAACCTTGCTGAACAAACATTTTCTTAAGGTAACCCTCTAACTTTTTATCCATTGGATCTGAAAAAGCACAGCTATCCTCCACCGGGATAGTGGTGCGCTTAGCCCAACTGCTCCTTCCACCTTAGGGACCGTTTGCCATAGGTCCCGTGTGGTGGCGTCTATTGGAAACATTTTTCTAAATATAGGAGGGGGTGAAAAGGGCACACCGGGTCTATCCCACTCCTTGTTAACAATTTCTGTAAGCCTTTTAGGTATAGGAAAAACGTCAGTACACGCCGGTACCGCAAAATATTTATCCAGCCTACATACTTTCTCTGGAATTGCAACCGTGTTACAATCATTCAGAGCCGCTAATACCTCCCCTAGTAATACACGGAGGTTCTCAAGCTTAAATTTAAAATTTGAAATGTCTGAATCCAGTTTACTTGGATCAGATCCGTCACCCACAGAATGAAGCTCTCCGTCCTCATGTTCTGCAAATTGTGACGCAGTATCAGACATGGCTCTATTATTATCAGCGCACTCTGTTCTTACCCCAGAGTGATCGCGTTTACCTCTTAATTCTGGCAATTTAGATAGTACTTCAGTCATAACATTAGCCATGTCTTGCAAAGTGATTTGTATGGGCCGCCCTGATGTACTCGGCGCCACAATATCACGCACCTCCTGAGCGGGAGGCGAAGGTACTGACACGTGAGGAGAGTTAGTCGGCATAACTTCCCCCTCGTTGTCTGGTGATATCTTTTTAACATGTAAAGTTTGACTTTTATTCAAAGTAACATCTATACATTGAGTGCACAAATTTCTATTGGGCTCCACATTGGCCTTTAAACATAATGAACAAACAGATTCATTTGTGTCAGACATGTTTAAACAGACTAGCAATAACACTAGCAAGCTTGGAAAAAAACTTTTAAATAAATTTACAAGCTATATAAAAAACGCTACTGCGCCTTTAAGAAAACATAAAAATGTAACACAGTTGAATTAACAATGAACCAAATATGTTAAAAAAACCAAATTTTAACAGAAAATGTATAAAGTTAGCAGAGGATTGCACCCACCAGCAAAAGGATGATTAACCCCTTAATACCCAAAACGGATAACAGTTGAAATAATAAACGTTTTTATCACAGTCAAACACACTGTCACAGGTCTGCTGTCACTGATTACCTCCCTCAAAACTAGTTTTGGAGACCCCTGGGCTCTGTAGAGACGTCCTGGATCATGGAGGAAGAAATAGGAAGACTGTGACTAAATTTTACTGCGCAATAAAGCGCTAAAATAGGCCCCTCCCACTCATATTACAACAGTAGGGAAGCTCAGTAAACTGTTTTTATGCAGAAAAAAACGACAGCCATGTGGTAAAAATCATGCCCATAAAGTTTTATCACCAAGTACCTCAGAAAAAACGATTAACATGCCAGTAAACGTTTTAAAATTGAAAATTATGAAGTGTTATTAATAAGCCTGCTGCTAGTCGCTTTCACTGCAGTGCAGGCTCAAATATTACTTTAATATTGACAGTATTTTCTAAGTGAAATTCCATTCCCCAGAAATACCTCAGAGTATACATACATACATATCAGCCTGATACCAGTCGCTACTACTGCATTTAAGGCTGCACTTACATTACATCGGTATTAGCAGTATTTTCTCAGTCAATTCCATTCCTTAGAAAATAATTTACTGCACATACCTCCTTGCAGGTGGGCCCTGCATGCTATCCCCTGTTCTAAAGTTACCTCACTCCTCAGAAGGGCCGAGAACAGCAAGTGGATCTTAATTACGACCGCTAAGATCATAGACAAACTCAGGTAGATTCTTCTTCTAATGCTGCCTGAGAACAAACAACACACTCCGGTGCCGTTTAAAATAACAAACTTTTGATTGAAGAAATAAAAACTAAGTTTAACACACCACAGTCCTCTCACACGTCCTATCTTTAGTTAGGTGCAAGAGAATGACTGGATATGACGTAGAGGGGAGGAGCTATATAGCAGCTCTGCTTGGGTGATCCTCTTGCACTTCCTGTTAGGGAGGAGATATAATCCCATAAGTAATGGATGACCCGTGGACTGACTACACTTAACAGGAGAAATACAAAAAATTACAGCTAGTACTGATAATATTACGACAACAATTCTACATTTTTTTTTGTAAAAATGTAATAAGACAAAGATGGAATTGGAAGATGATTTGCATACCAGAAAAATATGGAGCACTGAATTAGCATCTAAGCCATACATAACCGTTAAAGGAGCGGAATCAGAATTAAAGGGGAATATCATGACGAGGAAGAGAACAACGGAGCAGCAATAAATAGCTTTGATGTACGGACTCAGATTCAAGGATTTTTAGCACTTATAACGCTGAACTCAGACTGATGAGCACAGATAAATCTTGCAATCGGTGAATGAGTTTTGATTTACTGCTGCTCTGATTTAGTATACCATGGGAGTTGTCTGTGGTTCCTTTTCATGTTTGTGGTTTTTGACTGAAGTTTGTCACCTTTAAAGGGACAGTCTAGACGAATAAACTTTCATGATTCAGATAGGGCATGCAATTTTAAACAACTTTCCAGTTCACTTTTATCATCAAATTTGTTTTGTTCTCTTGGTATTCTTTGATAAAAGCTAAACCTACGTAGGTTCATATGCTAATTTCTAAGCTCTTGAAAGCCGCCTCTTATCTCAAAGCATTTGACAGTTTTTCACAGCTAGAGGCCGATAGTTCATGTGTGTAATATAGATAAAATTGTGCTCATGTCAGTGGAGTTACTTATAAGAGGGCACTGATTAGCTAAAATGCAAGTCTATCAAAATAACTGAAATAAGGGGACAGTCTGCAGAGGCTTAGATAAAAGGAAATCAGAGGTAAAAAGTGTATTAATATAACCGTTTAGGTTATGCAAAAGTGGGGACTGGGTAATAAAAGTATAATATATCTTTTAAAACAATAAAAAAATCCAGAGTAGACTGTCCCTTTGTGGAAGACTGAAGAAGATCGAGATGGAATTATTGTTTTTAATCTACTGATTTTCTCTGTCATTCAAGTTATAAATTTGTTGTTTGGTTAATAGTTTTGCCAACTTACCACACAGTGAACAAGAATACTAATTGGTATCCAGAAGACCAAAGAGAAGACAATAACAGATCCCACAATGTTGTCTGCTAGGAACTTTCCTGTTAATTTCCCAAGAAAAAAAACAAATAAAAACCATGAAAAGCATTTGCCTACCAACCCCTTACAATCAGTCTAATTGTAAATAAAATAAAAAAACAAATACAGCATAAGCTATGTGGTTTATGGTTTCAAATAACTAGTTACAAAAATGAACAGCATCAACAAATTTAATTACAAAATATAAACTTGTGTGTAATTTGTTAGCAGAAAAGTATTTTCCTGGTTAAACCTTTATGAGGCTACAATACAAAAAGGATTATTAACTACAATACATAGAAAACAGAAGTATTGCAATGGTGTTAGAGAAGTAGAAAACGGACCTCTACATAACAGGTAAAAAATAAATAAAATCAATATGCTATGGCTAAAGGGAATCTTTCTAAAAGCAGATTAAAGTAAAAATGTGAGGCATTGTGAACCTCAATGGAGTTTATTTGTACTTTCCTACTTTATATTAAGATATTAAATGCGGCACACACTTTTTCTTAGCTATTTTTACAGAACTCTGTAGGACAATGACCCTAGCCGATATAGAGGCACTGCCTGTGTGTATATTGGAACCACACTGGATTAAAGCCTATCTAATGCTACCAATTGTTTTTGTAAAAAAATTTTTTGAGTTATTAAAATTTATTTTGGTGCAATTTTTACTTTGAAGGTTGTGTGACCCTCACAAGGGCACTAGTTAGCCACCCTGTTTTATTAAAATTCACATTTGACTAAAACAAATATTGATGAGGTTAGCATTCTAAAAAAATAAATAAAATAAGAATACATACCTAGCATGTTGATGCTGAGTTTGTCAATGAAATCCCATATGCGTTCAATGACATCTTGGACTTGCTTCTCGCACTTTCCCTGTGTGAAAGAGGGGATAATCAATATAATTCTGACAAAGCAAATATTCGGGAAAATGCTCGAGTGACCTACAAAACTACTCTGGAATTCCCACACCTTATGTGAGAGACAATGGTTCCTTTTACTTAAAGGGACAGTCAAGTCCAAAAAAATAACTCATGTTTCAAATAGGGCATGTAATTTTAAACAACTTTCCAATTTACTTTTATCACCAATTTTGCTTTGTTCTCTTGCTATTCTTAGTTGAAGTCTAAACGTAGGAGGTTCATATCCTAATTTCTTAGACCTTGAAGGCCGCCTCTAATCTAAATGCATTTTCACCACTAGAGGGAAGATAACATTGAGCTCATGCACATGAATTTACCCTGGAGACAGCTCTGATTGGCTAAACTGCAAGTCTGTCAAAAGAACTGAAAGAAGGGGGCAGTCTGCTGAGGCTTAGGTAATTACAGAGGTAAAACGTGTATAATTATAACTATGTTGGTTATGCAAAACTGGGGAATTGGTAATTAAGGGATTAACTATCTTTTAAAACAACAAAAATTCTGGTGTTGACTGTCCCTTTAAAGAGAGGCAAGCAGTAACTATGCAGAAGAAAGCTAAAGCGAGTGCATGGTTTAGAGTTCTTATTACATATAAAGGTTATTTAAATTATTTCCCTTCTTGTGCTCATCACCATACTTGACCTCCATGTATGAGTTTAGAGGGGCAGATCTACTACATTATGCAAACATAACGTGTGCGCGCATGTGTATTCATTTGTGTGTGTAATGAAACGCAAGCAGAGGGAAAGATAAAACACAGGAGGAACAGGAGTGGAGTTAAATAAAACCAAGGATTTCTGCACTTGTCATTAAAGCCTTTTTTCACGGTCTGAGTGATGGTGCACATAGAAGAGGATTCTAAGCAACTAGATAATCGGTCCATTGTACAATAGGAAGCACATCCACCTCTTATTTCCTTTCACTTCAGTTCTTCTATTTGACAAAGTGAAGAGCAAAAGCAGAGGAGAAAAGCAAGTGGTGACAAACCCTACGGTCACTGGGGCTTCTGGAGGGGGCTGTGGGCTAGCCTCCTGCCCACTGATTATGGCCCGTGGAAAAGACCCCCACCCGGCTGACTTATCCCTTATCAGTAAAACATGTCCTCAGACTGTTAGACTCCACTAAGCCTTTTACTGATAAGAGAGGGTCTAAATCCCCAGGTGCAGGAATGAGCATTATATGATTATATTAAACAGATTAGAGATGTTCTCTATTGTGTTATCTGGTATCCTGTAACTAATGTTTATGCATGAAGGGGGATTGTCCCTGAAAAAGTATAAAATGTGTGGGCTATTTATTTATTTTGGTTTTACCTGAACTGGAGGCCTTTCTCTTGTTTTGGGTAAAGGGCTAGTGTCAGCTATCTGCTGGAGGGGCTTGGAGGGCAGGAGGTAGCTTTTGGCAGAGGTACCCAGGTGGAGTACCAGGCAGTCAGTCACACCAGTACAGGAAATGAGAACCATCCAGGAAGTGTAGATCTTCCTGTGCACTCTATCACTCAGAACATGAGGCAGAAGATAGACAATTGGATCCATACAAAATCAATGAGAATCACCATATGATAAGGCATATCAATTTGATGACTAAGAGGACTATAAGTTTCCTGAGATTGACTTAAAAGGTTTTCCTGCAGGCTATTACACTAGAGACAGAAATTTACAAGCAAAGAATAGACCATGTAACAGACCGATGAAGAAATCTACATATGCAGGATCTGATTTGTTTACTTACACGATTCACTGGAAATTTTTATTTTATATATGTATGGGAAGTTCCTAAATATTTATTTTCGATAACCTCCACTGTTTCAATAAACATTTCTTTTAAGAATGTGAGCAACAGGTAGTGCTTTGCACAACTAATACACAGATATCGCATCCTTATATGTTGATGAAGTCACGGTAGTAATGGTTCTTCAGGATAAGAAATATAAATGAGCCCATTTTAACTTGTTTGCTATTGTCATAAGAAGCTTGTTGTGTGTGTTTTTTCCCTCCTCCCATCTCGCCCCTCCCCATATGGAGCTTGCTGCAGAGTAGTCCTAACTATATCACTTCTTCGTGTATCAGGTATTTGGAGAGACCCTGAGTTATGTTATATGTTAAACAATACGGGTCATAATTGTAGCTATTGAGATTTCTTTCTGGTTCAGTTGGCCCTGCAGAGGCCCTAATAGCTACTTATATTCTGTTGTATAAACACATACAACGAGGATTTCACTTAACTAAATGTGACGGTTTTTTGTTATGTTGCACTTTTTCTTTTTATTTCCATTCTGTTTGGTTAATATATTGTGGTCACAGTGTACATTTCTGTAATGAGATTTCTGTATTTCTTTTCTTTTCTAATAATCCTCAATAAAAGATTTTTATAAAAAAAAAGGAAGCTTGTGGTCCATATTACCTGTTTTACCTTATTAATTTACATTTATATTCCACCTTATTATTGCTTGTTTAGAGAATTATATCAGTGTTCAAAGTTCTCTTTAATTAAAGTAAGTTTCAGTTGGTAATGTAATATGAATTTGAAAAAATGTTTTAGTCGTCTTGTAAAATTTTGTGGTTTCAGAAACCAAATCATCAATGTGAAGACCTCAGTATTTGGATATTTAGCAGGTCCCTATGTCACTGTATCTTACAGGAATGTGGAAGGTTGACTCTCAGACACGCTAATGAAGTTAGAAAGCCGTGCTCTACGAGGTTATGCTTGTGCAATGTTAAATTTAGGGCAATCTATGAAGGAATTTGTTACTCATTGACCATAATTAAAGTGATGGTAAACTTTCCAATTTGTGTAAACAGATTCAGAATGTAAGCCATATTTTAGATGGAGTTTAATTCATTAGTTGTATTGAAGATGCACTTTAACTTACTAATGGAGCCCTGAAATTCAAATACCACACGCTCCAGCCGCTAACTTCAAAAGTAATTTTTTTGTGAGCCAATGGTTTGAACTGTTCTCCAATCAGTGCTCTAGCTACAAAAAAAAAAAAAAATTGTGTGAGTGCCGCATGGCTAGAGCACTGATTAGAGAACAGTTCAAACAACTCACAAAAAAAATAAAAAAAAAATCGTAACGTAATATGAGGGCTTGGCCTCAGGCAATGTTTGCTCTCGAGGGGAAGCCATGATTGGTGGAAGCCGGTTTCCTCATTGCTGACGTATGAAGAGGCTTGCAACGGGCGGGGGAAGCACAGGAGCGGCTACAAGAATAAAAAGTAAGTATTTTAACAAAACGAGTGAAATGTAAAGTTTGATGAATGAAAGTGCCCCTGTTTTTAATAGGATTTTTAAAAAACGGGCACACATTTGTAAAACTTTACATTCACTTTAAGGTTCATATTCTCCCTAACAAGAGTAAAGTAACATTTACAATACAAAATTAGAGGAACTGAAACAAAACATACAGATTTTGATATTGCAGCAAAACTTGGTGCAGATTCCAATAACACTTGGCTAATAGTAAAAAATATATGACTAGCGTATGTCTGAAATATGCAACATGTCTTTATGTGCAGTGTAGCCCTTTCTGTTATGTGAAGCAGGGTCAGACTTTGTTAACTTACATTCATATCACAAAATCCAACAGTACATGGTTTTCCTTTGCGTAAATACAAAAACTGTTTATTTGCATCCACGTATGGACTACAGATGCCATTCTCATTTCGGCAGCAGACTTTACAAGAATGTTCAGTGTCTGGGTAAAAATAAAATAAAAAAAAGAAGTTATAGAAACTTTGTAACACAAGGTCATTAAGAAAAATATACTAATGTAAAGCTGAAATCTACTTTCTCCAACATTGGTGTGTCCGGTCCACGGCGTCATCCTTACTTGTGGGAATATCTCTTCCCCAACAGGAAATGGCAAAGAGTCCCAGCAAAGCTGGCCATATAGTCCCTCCTAGGCTCCGCCCACCCCAGTCATTCTCTTTGCCGTTGCACAGGCAACATCTCCACGGAGATGGTTAAGAGTTTTTTGGTGTTTAAATGTAGTTTTTTATTCTTCTATCAAGTGTTTGTTATTTTAAAATAGTGCTAGTATGTACTATTTACTCTGAAACAGAAAAGGATGAAGATTTCTGTTTGTGAGAGGAAGATGATTTTAGCAGACAGTAACTAAAATCGATTGCTGTTTCCACATAGGACTGTTGAGATGAAGTAACTTCAGTTGGGGGAAACAGTTAGCAGACTTTTCTGCTTAAGGTATGACTAGCCATATTTCTAACAAGACCATGTAAGGCTGTCATTTCTCCTCATGGGGACCGGTAAGCCATTTTCTTAGTCAAGCAAACAGAATAAAGGGCTTAATATGGGCTATAAAACTGGTAGACACTTTTATGGGCTAAATCGATTGCTTTATTTGGACATTTTATACATGTTTATGATGATAATTCACATTTATAAACTTGGGGAACGTTTTTTAACGGCAGGCACTATGTTAGACACCTTTTCCAGTCAGGGAGGGCCTTCCCAGTTGTAGGCTGAGCCTCATTTTCGCGCAATTACTGCGCAGTTGTTTTTGAGAGCAAGACATGCAGATGCATGTGTGAGGATCTGAAAGTAGCTGGAAAAGTTTCTAGAAGGCGTCATTTGGTATCGTATTCCCCTCTGGGCTTGGTTAGGTCGCAGCAAAGGCTATAGCTGGGACTGTATAGGGGTTAAATTTGTAAACGGCTCCGGTTCCGTTATTTTAAGGGTTAAAGCTCTGAAAATTGGTGTGCAATACTCTTAATGCTTTAAGACACTGTGGTGAAATTTTGGTAATTGAACAATTCCTTCATACTTTTTCACATATTCAGTAATAAAGTGTTTCTGTTTAAAATTTAAAGAGACAGTAACGGTTTTGTTTTAAAACGTTTTTTGTGCTTTATTGACAAGTTTAAGCCTGTTTAACATGTCTGTGCCTTCGGATAAGCTATGTTCTATATGTATGAAAGCCAATGTGTCTCCCCATTTAAATTTGTGTGATAATTGTGCCATAGCGTCCAAACAAAGTAAGGACAGTACTGCCACAGATAATGAAATTGCCCAAGATGATTCCTCAGATGAGGGGAGTAGACATGATACTACATCATCTCCTACTGTGTCTACACCAGTTTTGCCCACGCAGGAGGCCCCTAGTACATCTAGCGCGCCAATGCTTATTACCATGCAACAATTGACGGCTGTAATGGATAACTCCATAGCAAATATTTTATCCAAAATTCCTACATAATCGGAGAAAGCGCGATTGCTCTGTTTTAAACACTGAAGAGCAGGAGGGCGCTGATGATAATTGTTCTGTCATACCCTTACACCAATCTGAAGGGACCATGAGGGAGGTTTTGTCAGATGGGGAAATTTCAGATTCAGGAAAAATTTCTCAACAAGCTGAACCTGATGTTGTGACATTTAAATTTAAATTAGAACATCCCCGCGCACTGCTTAAGGAGGTGTTATCTACTCTGGATGATTGTGACAACTTGGTCATTCCAGAGAAATTATGCAAGATGGACAAGTTCCTAGAGGTTCCGGTGCACCCCGACGCTTTTCCTATACCCAAGCGGGTGGCGGACATAGTGAATAAGGAGTGGGAAAAGCCCGGCATACCTTTTGTTCCCCCCCCTATATTTAAGAAATTATTTCCTATGGTCGACCCCAGAAAGGACTTATGGCAGACAGTCCCTAAGGTCGAGGGGGCAGTTTCTACTCTAAACAAGCGCACTACTATTCCTATCGAGAATAGTTGTGCTTTCAAATATCCTATGGATAAAAAATTGGAGGGTTTGCTTAAGAAGATTTTTGTACAGCAAGGTTACCTTCTACAACCCATTTCGTGCATTGTTCCTGTCACTACAGCAGCGTGGTTCTGGTTCGAAGAACTAGAAAAGTCGCTCAGTAGAGAGACTCCATATGAGGAGGTTATGGACAGAGTTCACGCACTTAAGTTGGCTAACTCTTTTATTTTAGATGCCGCTTTGCAATTAGCTAGATTATCGGCGAAAAATTCAGGGTTTGCAATTGTGGCGCGCAGAGCGCTTTGGCTAAAGTCTTGGTCAGCGGATGTGTCATCCAAGACAAAATTGCTTAACATCCCTTTCAAAGGTAAAACTCTATTTGGACCAGAATTGAAAGAGATTATCTCAGACATCACTGGGGGAAAGGGCCACGCCCTTCCACAAGATAGGCCTTTCAAGGCCAAGAATAAGTCTAATTTTCGTTCCTTTCGCAATTTCAGGAACGGTCCGGCCTCTAATTCTGCATCCTCTAAGCAAGAGGGTAATGCCTCACAACCCAAACCAGCCTGGAAACCGATGCAAGGCTGGAACAAGGGTAAGCAGGCCAAGAAGCCTGCTGCTGCTAACAAAACAGCATGAAGGAGTAGCCCCCGATCCGGGACCGGATCTAGTAGGGGGCAGACTCTCTCTCTTTGCTCAGGCTTGGGCAAGAGATGTTCAGGATCCCTGGGCACTAGAAATAGTTTCTCAGGGTTATCTTCTGGAATTCAGGGAACTACCCCCAAGGGGAAGGTTCCACATGTCTCACTTATCCTTAAACCAAATAAAGAGACAGGCGTTCTTACATTGTGTAGAAGACCTGTTAAAGATGGGAGTGATACACCCAGTTCCAATAAAGGAACAAGGAATGGGATTTTATTCAAATCTGTTCGTAGTTCCCAAAAAAGAGGGAACTTTCAGACCAATTTTGGATTTGAAGATCCTAAACAAATTTCTCAGGGTACCATCGTTCAAGATGGAAACCATTCGAACGATTCTACCCACTATCCAGGAAGGTCAATTTATGACTACCGTGGATCTAAAGGATGCGTACCTACATATTCCTATCCACAAAGAACATCATCAGTTCCTAAGGTTCGCCTTTCTGGACAAACATTACCAGTTTGTGGCCCTCCCATTCGGGTTAGCCACTGCTCCAAGGATTTTCACAAAGGTACTAGGGTCCCTTCTAGCGGTTCTAAGACCGAGGGGCATTGCAGTAGTACCATACTTGGACGACATTCTAATACAAGCGTCGTCCCTGTCAACAGCAAAGGCTCATACAGACATCGTTCTGGCCTTTCTCAGATCACACGGATGGAAGGTGAACATAGAAAAAAGTTCTCTGTCTCCGTCAACAAGAGTTCCCTTCTTGGGAACAATATTAGATTCCTTAGAAATGAGGATTTTTCTGACAGAGGTCAGAAAGTCAAAACTTCTAAGCACTTGTCAAGTTCTTCATTCTGTTCCACGTCCTTCCATAGCGCAGTGCATGGAAGTAGTAGGGTTGATGGTTGCAGCAATGGACAAAGTTCCTTTTGCACAAATTCATCTAAGACCATTACAACTGTGCATGCTCAAACAGTGGAATGGGGACTATACAGACTTGTCTCCAATGATTCAAGTAGATCAGAAGACCAGAGATTCACTCCGTTGGTGGCTGACCCTGGACCATCTATCCCAGGGAATGAGCTTCCGCAGACCAGAGTGGGTCATTGTCACGACCGACGCCAGTCTAGTGGGCTGGGGCGTGGTCTGGGAATCCCTGAAAGCTCAGGGACTATGGTCTCGGGAAGAGTCTCTTCTCCCGATAAACATTCTGGAACTAAGAGCGATCTTCAATGCTCTCAGAGCTTGGCCTCAGCTAGCAAAGGCCAGATTCATAAGATTCCAATCAGACAACATGACGACCGTTGCGTATATCAATCATCAGGGGGGAACAAGGAGTTCCCAGGCGATGAAAGAAGTGATCAAAATAATTCAATGGGCGGAGGATCACTCCTGCCACCTATCTGCGATCCACATCCCAGGTGTGGAAAACTGGGAAGCGGATTATCCGAGTCGTCAGACATTCCATCCGGGGGAGTGGGAACTCCACCCGGAGATCTTTGCCCAACTAACTCAATTATGGGGCATTCCAGACATGGATCTGATGGCGTCTCGTCAGAACTTCAAGGTTCCTTGCTACGGGTCCAGATCCAGGGATCCCAAGGCGACTCTAGTAGATGCACTAGTAGCACCTTGGACCTTCAACCTAGCTTATGTATTTCCACCGTTTCCTCTCATTCCCAGGCTGGTAGCCAGGATCAAACAGGAGAGGGCCTCGGTGATCTTGATAGCTCCTGCGTGGCCACGCAGGACTTGGTATGCAGACCTGGTGAATATGTCATCGGTTCCACCATGGAAGCTACCTTTGAGACAGGACCTTCTTGTTCAGGGTCCATTCGAACATCCAAATCTGGTCTCCCTCCAGCTGACGGCTTGGAGATTGAACGCTTGATTCTATCAAAGCGTGGGTTTTCAGATTCTGTGATAGATACTCTGGTTCAGGCCAGAAAACCGGTAACTAGAAAGATTTACCATAAAATATGGAAAAGATATATCTGTTGGTGTGAATCCAAAGGATTCCCATGGAATAAGATAAAAAATCCTAAGATTCTCTCCTTTCTACAAGAAGGTTTGGAGAAAGGATTATCTGCAAGTTCTCTAAAGGGACAGATCTCTGCTTTATCTGTCTTACTACACAAAAGACTGGCAGCTGTGCCAGATGTTCAAGCATTTGTTAAGGCTCTGGTTAGGATCAAGCCTGTTTACAGACCTTTGACTCCTCCCTGGAGTCTAAATCTAGTTCTTTCAGTTCTTCAAGGGGTTCCGTTTGAACCTTTACATTCCATAGATATTAAGTTACTATCTTGGAAAGTTTTGTTTTTGGTTGCTATTTCTTCTGCTAGAAGAGTTTCAGAGTTATCTGCTCTGCAGTGTTCTCCGCCCTATCTGGTGTTCCATGCAGATAAGGTGGTTTTGCGTACTAAACCTGGTTTTCTTCCAAAGGTTGTTTCTAACAAGAATATTAACCAGGAGATAGTTGTACCTTCTTTATGTCCGAATCCAGTTTCAAAGAAGGAACGTTTGTTAAACAATTTGGACGTAGTCCGTGCTCTAAAATTCTATTTAGAGGCTACAAAAGATTTCAGACAAACATCTTCTTTGTTTGTTGTCTATTCTGGTAAAAGGAGAGGTCAAAAAGCGACTTCTACCTCTCTTTCCTTTTGGCTTAAAAGCATCATCCGATTGGCTTATGAGACTGCCGGACGGCAGCCTCCTGAAAGAATCACAGCTCACTCCACTAGGGCTGTGGCTTCCACATGGGCCTTCAAGAACGAGGCTTCTGTTGACCAGTTATGTAAGGCAGCGACTTGGTCTTCACTGCACACTTTTGCCAAATTTTACAAATTTGATACTTTTGCTTCTTCGGAGGCTATTTTTGGGAGAAAGGTTTTGCAAGCCGTGGTGCCTTCCGTTTAGGTAACCTGATTTGCTCCCTCCCTTCATCCGTGTCCTAAAGCTTTGGTATTGGTTCCCACAAGTAAGGATGACGCCGTGGACCGGACACACCAATGTTGGAGAAAACAGAATTTATGCTTACCTGATAAATTAATTTCTCCAACGGTGTGTCCGGTCCACGGCCCGCCCTGGTTTTTTAATCAGGTCTGATGAATTATTTTCTCTAACTACAGTCACCACGGTACCATATGGTTTCTCCTATATTTTTCCTCCTGTCCGTCGGTCGAATGACTGGGGTGGGCGGAGCCTAGGAGGGACTATATGGCCAGCTTTGCTGGGACTCTTTGCCATTTCCTGTTGGGGAAGAGATATTCCCACAAGTAAGGATGACGCTGTGGACCGGACACACCGTTGGAGAAAGTAATTTATCAGGTAAGCATAAATTCTGTTTTTCTTACCCAGTCTGCCATTTAATAACTGTTTTTGAAGTCTTGATTCTTAAAAGGGATATTAAACATCTTGAGATTATATTACCATTTTTTTTTTTAATTATATGCGTTTCCTTTTCCTATGAAAGTTATTGATTTTCACAGCCTTGTTTGCACACACTCTTAAAAACCTGTTTTATATATGTCTCTAATTGTCCTAGCAGAGGAAACAGATAAAGGGGAAACCTTGGTTACAACATGGTGGTACCGGTTAAATTTATAGAAACTATACCTTCACACTTATATTGTTAATATTTTTGGACAACTATTATTATTTTAAAAAAATATCTCTACTTTTAAGCTAATCTTTGCTTTGAATATATCAATATGGTCTATCTTTTATTTACCATTTAATATCCCTTTAAAGATTTTCTTTTATTAAAATAAACAAGCAAATCCACCATTACTAATCATACTATATAAAGTTTAACTATTCATGTTGAATGTTATGAATACAATCTTTTGATTACATTTGTTAAAAGGGGCAAAGAACCCTATATTGTTTTTTCATGATTCAGATAGATGATATAAGTTAACAACTTTACAATTTACTTCTATTGAAGGGATAGTCTAGTCAAAATTTCATCATTCGGATAGAATATACAATTTTAAGCAACTTTCTAATTTACTCCTATTATCAATTTTTTCTCTGTTCTCATGGTATCTTTATTTGAATATAAGCTTTGGAGCCGGCCCATTTTTGGTTCAACACCTGGGTAGCTCTTGCCGATTAGTGGCTACATTTAGATACCAATCAGCAAGCACTACCCAGGTGCTAAACCAAAAAAACAGAATTTATGCTTACCTGATAAATTTCTTTCTCCTACGGTGTGTCCGGTCCACGGCTTCATCCTTACTTGTGGGAATATTCTCTTCCCCAACAGGAAATGGCAAAGAGAGCACAGCAAAAGCTGCCCATATAGCTCCCCCTCTGGCTCCGCAACCCCAGTCATTCGACCGACGGTTAGGAGAAAAAGGAGAAACCATAGGGTGCCGTGGTGACTGTAGTGTATAGAAAGAAAAAATTTGGAACCTGACTAAAATTCCAGGGCGGGCCGTGGACCGGACACACCGTAGGAGAAAGAAATTTATCAGGTAAGCATAAATTCTGTTTTCTCCTACATTGGTGTGTCCGGTCCACGGCTTCATCCTTACTTGTGGGAACCAATACCAAAGCTTTAGGACACGGATGAAGGGAGGGAACAAGTCAGGTTACCTAAACGGAAGGCACCACGGCTTGCAAAACCTTTCTCCCAAAAATAGCCTCCGAAGAAGAATAAGTATCGAATTTGTAAAATTTGGCAAAAGTGTGCACAGAAGACCAAGTCCCTGCCTTACATATCTGATCAACAGAAGCCTCGTTATTGAAGGCCCATGTGGAAGCCACAGCTCTAGTAGAGTGAGCTGTAATTCGTTCAGGAGGCTGCCGTCCGGCAGTCTCATAAGCCAATCGGATGATGCTTTTCAGCCAAAAAGAAAGAGAGGTAGCAGTAGCTTTCTGCCCTTTCCTCTTACCAGAGTAAACCACAAACAAAGATGATGTTTGTCTGAAATCCTTTGTTGCTTCTAAATAGAATTTTAAAGCACGGACCACATCTAAATTGTGTAACAAACGTTCCTTCTTCGAAGCTGGATTCGGACACAGAGAAGGAACAACTATTTCCTGGTTAATATTCCTGTTGGAAACCACTTTTGGAAGAAAACCAGGTTTGGTACGCAAAACAACCTTATCTGCATGGAATACCAGATAGGGTGGATCACACTGCAAAGCAGACAATTCAGAAACTCTTCTAGCAGAAGAAATAGCAACCAAAAACAGAACTTTCCAAGATAGTAACTTAATATCTATGGAATGCAAAGGTTCAAACGGAACCCCTTGAAGAACTGAAAGAACTAAATTTAGACTCCATGGAGGAGTCATGGGTCTGTAAACAGGCTTGATTCTGACTAAGGCCTGTACAAATGCTTGTACATCTGGCACTGCTGCCAGGCGTTTGTGTAACAAAACAGACAGAGCAGATATCTGTCCTTTTAGAGAACTCGCTGACAACCCTTTATCCAAACCCTCTTGGAGAAAGGAAAGAATCCTAGGAATTTTAATTTTACTCCAAGAGAATCCCTTGGATTCACACCAACAGATATATTTTTTCCATATTTTATGGTAAATTTTCCTAGTCACAGGTTTTCTGGCTTGGACCAGAGTATCTATAACTGAATCTGAAAACCCACGCTTAGATAAAATCAAGCTTTCAATTTCCAAGCAGTCAGCTGCAGAAAGACTAGATTTGGATGTTCGAATGGACCTTGTACTAGAAGATCCTGTCTCAAAGGTAGCTTCCATGGTGGAGCCGATGACATATTCACCAGGTCTGCATACCAAGTCCTGCGTGGCCACGCAGGAGCTATCAGAATCACCGAGGCCTTCTCCTGTTTGATCCTGGCTACGAGCCAGGGAAGGAGAGGAAACGGTGGAAACACATAAGCTAGGTTGAACGACCAAGGCGCCACTAATGCATCCACTAGTGTCACCTTGGGATCCCTGGATCTGGACCCGTAGCGAGGAACCTTGAAGTTCTGATGAGACGCCATCAGATCCATGCCTGGAATGCCCCATAATTGAGTTAACTGGGCAAAGACCTCCGGGTGGAGTTCCCACTCCCCCGGATGGAAAGTCTGAAGACTCAAATAATCCGCCTCCCAGTTGTCTACTCCTGGGATGTGAATTGCAGATAGATGGCAGGAGTGATCCTCCGCCCATTTGATGATCTTGGATACCTCTCTCATCGCCAAGGAACTCCTTGTTCCCCCCTGATGATTGATGTAAGCTACAGTCGTCATGTTGCCCGACTCAAATCTTATGAATCCGGCCTTCGCTAGTTGAGGCCAAGCCCGGAGCGCATTGAATATCGCTCTTAGTTCCAGAATGTTTATTGGGAGAAGAGACTCTTCCCGAGACCATAGACCCTGAGCTTTCAGGGAGTCCCAGACCGCGCCCCAGCCTAAAAGACTGGCGTCTGTCGTGACAATGACCCACTCTGGTCTGCGGAAACTCATTCCCTGAGACAGGTGATCCTGAGTCAACCACCAACGGAGTGAGTCTCTGGTTAACTGGTCTACTTGAATCTGGGGAGACAAGTCTGCATAATCCCCATTCCACTGTTTGAGCATACACAGTTGCAATGGTCTTAGATGAATTCGAGCAAAAGGAACCACGTCCATTGCTGCAACCATTAGACCTATTATTTCCATGCACTGAGCTATGGAAGGCTGAGGAATAGATTGAAGAGCTTGACAAGCATTTAGAAGCTTTAACTTTCTGACCTCTGTCAGAAAAATCTTCATTTCTACAGAATCTATTATTGTTCCCAGAAAGGGAACCCTTGTAGACGGGGACAGGGAACTCTTTTCCACGTTCACCTTCCACCCGTGAGACCTGAGAAAAGCTAATACAATGTCTGTATAAGCCCTTGATCTTGAAAGGGACGACGCTTGGATTAGGATGTCGTCTAGGTAAGGCGCCACTGCAATGCCCCTCGGTCTTAGAACCGCTAGAAGGGACCCTAGCACCTTTGTGAAAATTCTGGGAGCAGTGGCTAAACCGAACGGAAGAGCCACGAACTGGTAATGTTTGTCCAGAAAGGCGAACCTTAGGAACTGATGATGATCTTTGTGGATAGGAATATGTAGGTATGCATCCTTTAAGTCCACGGTAGTCATGTATTGACCCTCCTGGATTGTTGGTAAAATCGTTCGAATGGTTTCCATTTTAAACGATGGAATTCTGAGGAATTTGTTTAGAATTTTTAAATCCAGAATTGGTCTGAAAGTTCCCTCTTTTTTGGGAACTACAAACAGGTTTGAGTAAAACACCGGACCTTGTTCCACTGTTGGAACTGGGTGTATCACTCCCATCTTTAATAGATCTCCTACGCAATGTAAGAATGCCTGTCTCTTTATCTAGTCTGAAGATAAGCGAGACATGTGGAACCTTCCCATTGGAGGAAGTTCCTTGAACTCTAGAAGATAACCCTGAGAAACTATTTCTAGTGCCCAGGGATCCGGAACATCTCTTGCCCAAGCCTGAGCAAAGAGAGAAAGTCTGCCCCCTACTAGATCCGGTCCCGGATCGGGGGCTACCCCTTCATGCTGTCTTGGTAGCAGCAGCAGGCTTCTTGGCCTGTTTACCCTTGTTCCAGCCTTGCATTGGTTTCCATGCTGGATAAGCCTGGGAAGCGTTACCCTCTTGTCTAGAGGCTGCAGAGTTAGGAGACGGTCCGTTCCTGAAGTTGCGAAAGGAACGAAAATTAGATTTGTTCTTAGCCTTGAAAGGCCTATCCTGTGGGAGGGCATGGCCCTTTCCTCCAGTGATATCTGAAATAATCTCTTTCAATTCTGGCCCAAAAAGGGTCTTACCTTTGAAAGGAATATTAAACAATTTTGTCTTGGATGACACATCCGCCGACCAAGATTTTAGCCAAAGCGCTCTGCGCGCCACAATTGCAAAACCTGATTTTTTCGCCGCTAATTTCGCCAATTGCAAAGCGGCATCTAAAATAAAGGATTTAGCCAACTTTAGTGCGTGAATTCTGTCCATGACTTCCTCATATGGAGTCTCCTTATTGAGCGAATTTTCTAGTTCCTCGAACCAAAAAGACGCCACCGTTGTGACAGGAATAATGCACGAAATTGGTTGGAGAAGGAAACCTTGCTGAACAAATATCTTTTTAAGCAATCCTTCCAATTTTTTGTCCATAGGATCTTTGAAAGCACAACTGTCCTCAATGGGAATAGTTGTGCGTTTGGCCAACGTAGAAACTGCCCCCTCAACCTTATGAACTGTTTGCCATGCGTCCCTTCTGGGGTCGACAATGGGGAACATTTTTCTTAAATATAGGAGGTGGGACAAAAGGTATACCTGGCTTCTCCCACTCCTTAGTCACTATGTCCGCCACCCTTTTGGGTATCGGAAAGGCATCAGCGTGCACAGGGACCTCAAGGAATTTGTCCATTTTGCACTATTTCTCTGGAATCACCAAAGAGTCACAATCGTCCAGAGTAGTTAGCACCTCCTTAAGCAGGGCGCGGAGATGTTCTAACTTAAATTTAAATGTCACAATATCAGGTTCTGCCTGTTGAGAAACTTTTCCTGAATTGGAAATTTCTCCCTCCGACAGACCCTCCCTTACTGCCAATTCTGACTGGTGTGAGGGTATAACAGATAAATTATCATCAGCGCACCCCTCTGTATTTAAAACTGAGCAATCACGCTTTCTTGGAAATGCTGGCAGTTTGGATAAAAGATTAGCTATAGAATGATCCATTACTGCCGTTAATGGTTGCATAGTAACAAGCATTGGTGCGCTAGATGTACAAGGTGTCGCCTGCGCGGGCATAACTGGTGTTGACACAGAAGGAGAGGATGATTAACTATCCCCACTACCTTCATTTGAAGAATCATCTTGGGCAATCTTATTAAATGTGACAGTACTGTCCTTACTTTGTTTGGACACCACGGCACAATTTTCACATACATTTAAAGGGGGAACCACCTTGGCCTCCATACACACAGAACATGTTCTATCTGAAGGTACAGACATGTTAGACAGACTTATACAGGCTATTAATGCAATAAAACCGTTTTTAAACAAAACCGTTACTGTCTCTTTAAATGTTAAACAGAGGACACTTTATTTCTGCATGTGTGAAAAACTATGAAGGAAATATCCGATCCTTACCAAATTTGCACCCTAGTGTCTTAATGCTTTGAAAGTATTGCACACCAAATTTCAAGTGTGTAACCCCATAAATGAGCAAACCGGAGCTATTTGTTCAATTTACCAGTTTAAACGCACTACAGTCTCTGCCACAGCCTTTGCTGCGGCTTTACCTTTCCTTGGGGGTTATTCACCACAGAAATAAGCCTTCTAGAATCGTTTTTTATGGCCACAGGACCCTCTCACATGAAGCTGCATGCACTGCTTCCAGAAGTAACTGCGCAATTAAGGCGCGAAAATGAGGCCTCCTCCCTCTGCATACCAGAGTGAAGGGCCCTTCCTGACTAGATTAGGTGTCTAAACGACTGCCAGGCGAATAAAAAACGTTCCCAAAGTGTTTTCAAGTTCCAAAACACTCCAAAAGACATATAAATATTGTATAAATCAATCGATTTAGCCCACAATAGTGTCAACCAGTATATAGCCCATTAATAAGCCTTCATTCTGTTATGAGTCTAAGAAAAATGGCTTACCGATCCCATAAGGGAAAATGACAGTCTTCTAGCATTACTATGTCTTGTTAGAAAATGGACTAGTCATACCATGAGCAGAAAAGTCTGCAAACTGTTCCCCCCAACTGAAGTTCTCTGGGCTCAACAGTCCTGCGTGGGAACAGCAATGGATTTTAGTTACTGCTGCTAAAATCATACTCCTCTTTAAACAGAACTCTTCATCACTTTCTGTTGTAGAGTAAATAGTACAAACCGGCACTATTTTAAAATAACAAACTCTTGATAGAAGAAATAAAAACTACAACTAACACCACATACTCTTTACCATCCCCGTGGAGATGCTACTTGTTCAGAGCGGCAAAGAGAATGACTGGGGGGCGGAGCCAGAGGGGGAGCTATATGGGCAGCTTTTGCTGTGCTCTCTTTGCCATTTCCTGTTGGGGAAGAGAATATTCCCACAAGTAAGGATGAAGCCGTGAACCGGACACACCAATGTAGGAGAAACGGGCCAGCTCCTAAGCTTATATTCTTGCTTTTTCAGATAAAGATACCAAGAGACCGAAGAAAAATTAATAGGAGTAAATTAGAAAGTTGCTTAAAATTGCATGCTCTATCTGAATCATGAAAGTTTAATTTTGACTAGACTATCCCTTTAACTAATTTGCTTCATTTTCTTAGTATCCTTTGTTGAAAAAACAGAAATGCACTAGAGGGAGCAAGCTGAATGCATTGGGTGAGCCACTAACATGAGGCATATATGTGAAGCCACCAATTAACAGCTCCTGAGTCTGCCTAGTTATCCCTTTAAACAAAGGATATCAAGAGAACAAAACAACATTAGATAATAGAAGTAAATTGGAAAGTTACTTAAAATCATGTGCTCTGTCTGAATCATGAAAGAAAAAAATGTGGGTTTTATATCCCTTTAACACACATAATGTGAATTGCAATTGTTTTGTAAGACCTATGAAATGCTAGGTACATAATAAAATGACATACTACCAGAAATCACTAAAATTAGCTTAGTGAGAAAGCAGGAAGTGACACTGCACTATGCAAAATGCCTGTTCCTGAAGTAGTGTAATACAAACATAAAATACTTCAGAAATATACATAATAAATATTTTGTTAGTCTTAAAGGGACATGAAACTCAAAATATTTCTTTCATGTAGAACATAAAATGTTAAGCAACTTTCCAATTTACTTCTATTATCAAATGTTAATTGAAGGAGCAGCAATGCTCTAATAGGAGTCAGTTGTACACATGGGCAAGTCAATGACAAGAGGCGTATATGTGCGGCCACCAATCAGCAGCTAGTTCCCATCTCCTGAGCCTACCTATGCATGCTTTTAAACAAAGGATAACAAAAGAATGTGGCAAATTAGATAACAGATGTCAATGGAAATATTCTACATTTCCTCCCTATTCTGCGCTCCAAGCTAATTATTACATACATATCAAATCACTTTATACATAAAAAGGAAGAAAACAAAACATATTTCAAATACAAACAATCATCGCATCAAGATTCCTAGCTTACTCAACCTCAAAAAATACTCTCCATTTACATTTATTAAAAAAAAAAAAAATCCTGAACCCAGATTTTTAATTTGAACTAAGTTGCCTCTCTATTTATCGAGGAGAAAAAAAAATCACTATATCTCCCCTCCTCCTCATCACTATTTTTTTTTAAATGAATCACTCTCCTCTTTAAGTTTAATTTCATAATATATTTTTTTATTTATAAACAGATGTAACGCGTTTCTGAACGGAAGAGTTAGTTAATAAATTAACACCATTTACTAATGTATCTTTCAACTCTTTTCTGCATCTATTCTTGTATCTCATTGTTTTATAATCAACAGTTTTTTTTTTTTTATAAATTAATTATTGTATTCAATCTTGGTTTTCATGCCCCTTTGAGTACCAGAGCTGGGGGCTAGCAAGAAGAGTCTCAAATATGTTGTTTTTTTGTGATGAGAGAGGACTTTGACTCATAAGAACAATATGTCAATAATATGAAGATAAAAAGTCACAATTTAATTGTAGATATTTTAATGGCACTTCAAAATGGTAGTGATATGGTAAACACCAAAAGAGCTGCCCAGTGGTCCCCACTTACCATTACAAGCACATGACCGGAGCTGTTTTTCAATTTCACAGAATGGGATACATTCCCCAGCTACACACTTTCCCATATCTACGCAGATAGTGTCATCAGCAGCATTAACGGGTGGAGGGCACTCACTGCTGTTACCTGTGATCACAGAAACACTGTTGACACAAACAATAGACTCCCATGCAATGTGAGATGCCATAAAGGGATAGGAAATTCTAAGAAACTTCTAATATGAAAATGAAATGCTGAAATATTTTTATATATATATTTAGTTCTCACTACAGAGAAAAAACAAAACAGCCCTGTTTAGGTGCAACAGTGAAAATGACGACAGGGACGGTGTAATGCAAGTGTTACATGCTCTAAATTTGTGAGAGCATGTTGTTATTTTTACACCACTGACCCACCATGAGCTCTATAGGTTTAACCCCTCAAATTGGTTACATACATAGATAAACTTCCATACTTCCACACTACTGTGTCTGGGCCAGTGATTGGAGTGGTTGTACAACTATTGTTGCCGATTTGCTCCCCAGTGTTCATGGGTCAATATGCTTTAATTCATAAGACTATCTCATTTTTGCACAGTTTTTTTTGTTTGCAATTTGCACTACAAAGGCCAATTTAAGCATTTTTGCCAACAGATTGACAGCTGACATTTTGTTTAAAAATAAAATAAAAATTAAAACAAATTGTCCAGATTACAAATATTGTATTAAAAACATTGAAAAGCAAATCAAACATTTCTGAAGCATAAGCGAGATTATAGCATTAAATGAGATTATACATTTTTCAGTTCAGTTCCGATTATGAAGGTGCAGTGTGGGAGTGGAAATATGTCTAATTCTATAGAGCAGGACATATTTGTCGACCCCTGCTATAAAGGACTTGTGCTATGTTAAGACAAACTAAGCAGCTGGCTTAGGGAACAGTTGCATGGGGCACACAGTGTAATCACTGCCACAGATGGTTCTCCTGACTATGACTTGTGGTTTGGCTAGAATTGCATAATCAAGTGCATAATAAAAAGACAATGTAATAACACTAACAAAATTTACTTTAATTCCCCTGTATCATGTGACAGAAATCTGCCAGCCAATCATAGACTTGTATACATATAAACAGTGAACTTGTGCACATGCTCAGTAGTGCGCTTATAAAAAGTGCACAATTTGATAATGTAAGTAAACTGGGAAGCCTCTTAGAACTGCATGTTGTAGCTGAAACATGAAAGTTTAATTATAGCTCTAGTGTCCCTAATATATAATATAATTAAGTTACCTGTGCAGTAGGATTCTCCCTTGCAAGTAGCATTAATTGCTTCTTGACATTTTTTTTGTGCAGTTTCAAACTGGCAGCCTTTACAGCATGGGCTGTTTCGATCACTAAATTCAGAAGAAAAACAAATACATAGTTTTCATTTATCACATTAATTCACTACAGCAGACCGTGCATTTAAAAGGTAGGTCTAGCTCTAAAAAGAAATATAAATGGTAAAGTATTTAGGATTTGAAAATGTGCATTACATTTTTTTTTATAAATGTGATCAAGAATTTTCAGTTTCACGAAAATGACAGAATATGAATAATATCTGAAAAATGTTTAAGTGTCATGTGACCAACCTAAAGAAGTGACAAAACACAAGCAAGCAGAAGAACCAACAGCATGTACAGTCTAAAAATCCTGCAGAAAAAGGAAAGGTCTATTCATGCACATTTTACATGCTCTGCATACGCAAGCACAATGGCAGATTAAAGGGACATAAAACCCCCCAAAAATTATTTCATAATTCAAATAGAACATACCATTTTAAACAACTTCTCAATTGTCTTCTATTATCAAATTGTCTTTGTTTTCTTGTTATCATTTGTTGAAAGGCAGGAAGGAAAGTAGTATTAGGAAAGAGTGTGCACGTGTCTGCAGCGCTATACGGCAGACGTTTTGCAACAATATTATACATTAGCAAGACGACTAGATGGCAGCACTATTTCCGTTCATGTAGTGCTCCAGACATGCACATTCTACCTATCTAGATAGCTCTTCACCAAAGAACAAGAGAAAGAAAATTTGATAACAAAAGTAAATTGGAAACTTTTTTTATTGTCTATCTGAATTATGAAAGAAACATTTTGGGTTTCATGTCCCTTTAACAGAATAGATGCAGTTCCTCAAGTGGAGCAACAACAGAAGAAATTCAGGGCGCAAGAACTAAATTATGACTTCATGTCCTCATACCACGACCAACATCCTTGAAAACTGTATGCATACTCCAAGCCGCCACCTGTTTTTAACACAAATTGTAGCTTAGAAGCTTTAAAGGAACATGAAACCCAAAAATTCTCTTTAATGATTCAAATATTAACTTCTATTGACAAATCTGCTTTATTTTCTTGGTATCGTTGGTGAAGGAGCAGCTATGCACTACTGTGAGCTAGTTGAACACATCTGATGAACCAATGAAGAGAGGCATTTATGTGCAGCCACCAATCAGTAGCTTGCTCCCGGTAAAGCATTGCTGCTGCTCCTGACCCTACATAGGTATGCTTTTCAATTAAGAATACAAAGAGAATGAAGCAAATTAGACAAGAGAAGTAAATTGGAAAGTTGTTCAAAATCACATGTTCTATCTGAATCATGAAAGAAAAAAAAAATTGGGTCTCATGTCTCTTTTAGTCCCATTCCAATATCTATATCAAAACAAGAACACCGTTGTGTTCAATACGTCTTGAGCAAACCTGCAGACTACTCCTTTCTTGAATGTGCAGTCAGCGTTGCAGCAAAGATCGTCGTGCTGATGAAGCAAACCTGGGTCGCACTCTTCACCCTCATCCACCCTGGAATTACCACAGACTTTGTTGTTGCGCTCTTTAAAGCAAATGCTGGCCTTACTCTTTAGCGTACGTAGGATGGACTCCCGGCTGCAACTTGAGAACATCTGTCACAAAAGCATCAGCAGCAAAATCTATTACTTTCTATTTTACATTAAACACATCTGATTCAATTTGGAAGATTTAATAATAATGAACATTTAAAGAAAACTTCAATATACACAGTAAAATAAAAACTGAATACAGCCACTTATTTGTGTACACAAAGCCATAACATCTACAATACATCATAGGTTTGTACCACTGTGTGGATAAGAGTATCTTATATTTCCAAACAACAACTTAAAAAAGGATTATGGGTGAATGAGGTTTTGGGGCACCAAAGTGGTCCCCCAGTATTTTGTACTTAAAGGGCCATAATACCCAAATGTTTAAACACTTGAAAGTAATGCAGTATAGCTGTAAAAAGCTAACTAGAAAATATCAACTGAACATCTCTATGTAAAAAAGAAAGCTATTTTACCTCAAAAGTTTCTCAGTAGCCACGTCCCATTGTAAAGGGCTTCTAAGCAACAAATCAATATGTCTGTCCCGGGACAGCGGAAGGAACGAGCTTTCACTCATCTTATTTCCCTATTCAGTGTAAGGAAGTTTACAGTGAAATCTCATGAGATTACAGTAAAAGAGTTCATGACCTCAGCACTGCTGATGCCGATTGCCTGCTGTTCATTTCTTTTTATTATTTTTTTTACCTGCAGCTGAGCAACAGCGGAGTATAACTTTTTACACAGAACTTACTCTGCTGAGCTGAGGAGATTGTGAGGTAAAATATCTTCCTTTTTTTACATAGAGATGCTAAGGTGATATTTTCCTGTCAGCTTTTTACAGTTATAGTGCATCAGTTTCAAGTGATTTAGCATATGAGTATTATGTCCCTTTAAGACTGAATTCCAACCTCCCAATGGTGAGGGTTTTACATTGAGCTTCATTCTAAACAGGAGCCTCAATATAACCATTATTTACATTTTGTGGAATCTTTTAAATTGGTGATTTGCAATGTGGTAATGTCTGGTGTTATTTTGTTCTACACTGTTATGTAGGCATTGGCAATGCATAGATATGCGAGATCCATGAGGAAACAGGGTTTGTGTATTTAATTGCAAGCTACAGCCATTCCTCATGTAACTCAAAATTGTAGGCATATCTGGATGATTGGAGGGACATGCTCTCAGATCTTGCTTCCATAATTTTATTAACTTTTACATTTTAAATAAAGGTCATCATGGAAGTTCATAAATGATTCCATTCAAGTTTGTGTACAACACAATATCACATTGCGGTTATTCTTACTACTTTTAATGATAATTTCCATACGTCTTAAACCCTTTAACTACTGAGCCATTTTCACCCCGTGCTGAGCGGTTTTTAGATGCTGCTCACATTTAAGCCCTACTGTAGGCCATTTTTCAGTGAGACCTAAAAAGTTCAATCTATACCAGTATATTATGTATACATCATGACCTGTAAAACCCCCTGAAATAAAGTGTGTGAAAAAATGTATAAAGTACATAGTAAAAAGAAGGGGTTAACTCCATATAAATAAAGGCTTTTCTATATAGTTTTGTTACTTTGATCCGCACATAGGGACTCTCATAAGACTGTTTTGCAAACAAATGGACATTTATTCACGTCAGGTGATACTATTACAAGAGTGATCACCTGGCTTTTAAAACTAATATAGGTGCTAAATATTAAAGAGGATCTTTCAAACAAAGGGTTTTTGGGGTCTCTAGGCTTTTTTGATGGCTTGTTATAAGGGTATATATGTGTTAAGTGCATTCAAACTGGTGTATTTTTATATTTTTAAAAAAATATGCTTAAAAAAAACAAAAACAAAAAACTTTAACCCCCTAGAGACACACAGCTTTCAAATGGTCTTCTAGGACCTAAGGTAGCTTAGAGATTGAGGGGTTTGAATAACAACCCTCCCATCCAGCTCCCTTAAGCCCTGTGGATCTTCCCAGCACTTGTGGGTTTCAGAGACGCATGGAATGAACTCTGAGCTCTGACCCCAGATGAAAACTCATGGTTGTGTGGATGCCGACCACATGGCGTAATTTGTGCTTAAGATGTCCAAGGGAAATAATGAAACCCAAAATATTTCTGTCATTCAGGCAGAGCAAATCATTTAATTGTAAACAACTTTCCAATTTACTCCTTCAAATGTGCATCATCCTCTTTGCGGAAGCGCTTCTTTACAGAAAGGGTGATTGATTCATGGAATAAACTTCTGTGGGGGACTTTAAGAATGCCTGGAATTAGCATAAAGCTATCCTACGAACTAGATAAGTTTATACTTTTAGGAAATATCGCGCAGACTTGCTGGGCATATGGTTTTTATCTGCCGTCAAAATCTATGTTTCTATATTTGTTAAAGGAGCACCAATGCACTACTGGGAGCTAGCTGAGCTAAAGACAAGAAGCATATATAGTATGTGCAGCCACCAATAACCAGCTAACCTACCTAGGTATGTTTTTAACAGAGGTAATAAAGACAATGAAGCAAATTAGTTTATATAAGTAAATTAAAAGTTGTTTATAAATAGTATGTCTGAATTATGAATGTAAAAATGTGTGTTTCATGTCCCTTTAAGCTCGTAAGATAACTCCTTGCATAACTATTTTTAAGACGGAATCCTTAGTGAATAAAGGGGATAAATAAATATGACAAGAGAATAGCTAAAAATTTCTTTTTGGATGACTATATTAGCTCCCAGTAAATTTCTGCAAAACCTCACAGCCATGTCAATTTTAAAATACAGCCATGCGATTCTTACCTTCTTAAATGTAATTCACCTATTTATCTTTCAATTTGTTGCTTAACATTTTTGTTGAATTAATTTATGCTTACCAGATTAATTCCTTTCCTTCTGGATAGGGAGAGTCCACGGCTTCATTCCTTACTGTTGGGAAATACAACACCTGGCCACCAGGAGGAGGCAGACACCCCAGCCAAAGGCTTAAATATCTCTCCCACTTCCCCTATCCCCCAGTCATTCTGCAGAGGGAACAAGGAAAAGTAGAATAAACATCAGGGTATAAAGGTGCCAGAAGAAATAATATAAAAAGGGAGCCGCCCATCAAAAAAACAATATTACGGGCGGGGTTGTGGACTCTCCCTGACAGGAAGGAAAGAAATTTATCTGGCAAGCATAAATTATGTTTTCCTTCCTAAGGCATGGAGAGTCCATGACTTAATTCCTTACTGTTGGGAAAACTATACCAACGCTCCAGAGGACACTGAATGAATAATGAGAGGGAACAAAAAAAGAGGCAGACCCTATTCTGAGGGCACCACAGCTTGCAAAACTTTTCTACCGAAAGCTGCTTCAGCCGAAGCAAAAACACATCAAACTTGTAAAATTTAGAAAAAAGTGTGTAAGGAGGACCAGGTAGCCGCCTTACAAATCTGATCCATAGAGACTTTGTTCTTAAAAGCCCAGGAGTAAGCCACTGCTCTAGTGGAATGAGCCGTTATCCTCTCAGGATGCTTTCGCCCTGCTGTCTCATAAGCCAAGTGGATGACACTCCTCAACCATAAAGATAGGGAAGTCGTAGTAGCCTTCTGCCCCTTACGCTTACCCGTATAGATGACAAAGATGAAGATTGTCTGAATTCCTTAGTAGCCTGAAGATAAAACTTCACGGCACAAACCACATCCAGATTGTAAAGCAAGTGTTCCTTCGCTAAAGAAGGATTAGGACACAAGAAAGGAACAACAATTTCTTGATTAATGTTACGGTCCGACACCACCTTAGGGAAGAACCCTAATTTAGTATATAAAACCACCTTATAAGCACGGAAAACAAGATAAGAGGAGTCACATTGTAAAGCGGAAATCTCAGAAACTCTGCGCGCAGAGGCAATAGCCAGCAAAAAAAGAACCTTCCAAGATAACAATTTAATGTCAACAAACAGTATGCATAGGCTCAAACGGAGCCTGCTACAAAGCGCTAAGAACAAGATTTAGGCTCCAAGGCAAAGCCCCAGATCTAAACATAGATCTGATCCTAGTCAGAGCCTTAACAAAGTACTGCACATCTGGAAGCTTAGCCAATCTCTTGTGCAGTAACACCGACAGGGCCGAAATCTGTCCCTTCAAGGAACTAGCTTCTCAAGTCCATCCTGGAGAAAAGATAAAATTCTGGCAACCTTAACCTTATGCCAGGAAAAGCCACGCTCTTCACACCAGTACAAGTCCTCCACACTTTATGATAGATACGATGAGTAACTGGCTTACGAGCTTGAACCAGAGTGTCGATAACACTCTCAGAGAACCCTCTCTTGGCTAAGACTAAGCGTTCAATCTCCAACGCAGTCAGCCTCAGAGAATCTAGATTTTGATGAACGAAGGGACCCTGGATCAGCAGATTTCTGCGACAAGGTAACCTACACAGAGGAGAAGAGGACATCCCCACCAGATCTGCAAACCACATCCTTCGCGGCCACGATGGAGCCATTAGAATCACTGATGCTCACTCCTGTTTGATGCGAGCCACCACATGATGGATAAGAGGTAATGGAGGAAAAAGATATGAGTATGAACCTCCATGGTACTGATAGGGCATCTATCAATTCCGCCTGAGGATCCCTCGACCCGTACCTGAGTAGCTTGGTATTGAGGCGGGATGCCATGAGATCTATCTTCTGCATCATCCACTCGCTGCATATCTCTGCAAACACCTCAGGGTGGAGAGACCATTCCCCTGGGTGAAAGGATTACCTGCTGAGGAAGTCCGCTTCCCAGTTGTCCACACCTGGAATGTGGATCGCTGACAGCATACATCTGTGAGTCTCTGCCCAGTCTAGTATCTGAGATACTTCTCTCATCGCCAAGGAACTTCTCTTTCCCCCCTGATGGTTGATGTAGGCAACCAAGGTTATATTGTCTAATCGGAATCTGATAAACTGGGACAAACCCAAAAGGGGCCAAGCCTTCAAGGCATTGAAGATTGCTCTGAGTTCCAATATATTGATTGGAAGGGAGGACTCCTCCTGAGTACACAGTCCTTGTGCCTTCTTGGCACCCCAAACGGCTCCCCAGACGGTAAGGCATGCGTCCGTAGTGCCAGTGTAGAAATAGCGCCATCCACCTTAGGGATGGAGCCCCACAAATCTAATAGACAGTTAGGGACTGGGAATATTTTTTTAAAAGTAGATGAGGAGGAAAAATAAGTTCCTATTCTTTCCCATTTGTTACTAATAATGTTCGCCATCCTAAATGGAAAAGCAAAGAATATTCCAGCCTCCAAAATTCTTTTAAAAGAACCTTTATTTCCACATGGGGTCCTCAGAAGAAAACATACAACGTTTCAAGCCTATTGAAGGTTCTTAGTCATGTATTAATAAGTAATTAACTAAGTAATACATGACTAAGAGCCTTCAATAGGCTTGAAACGTTGTATGTTTTCTTCTGAGGACTCCATGTGGAAATAAAGGTTCTTTTAAAAGAATTTTGGAGGCTGGAATAATCTTTGCTTTTGGATTGTATATTGGGACTTGGCAGGTCCTTTTATTCCGTGCCCCACAAAGATTGGTGTGCTGTTTTAAATGGCCATCTTAAATGGCACAGGAAAAGTCAGAGGGATCTTCCTGTCTTTATAAACCCTGTCTAATTTAGGGATCTTAGGTTCCTCAAGGAGTGTAGCCTCTGGAACCTCTTTTAATAAAAAATGCAGATGCTCAATTTTAAATCTAAAAAGAGGGTTCCTCTGCTGAAGGAGGTTTAGAAATGTAAGTCTCCAACTCAAAAAGTTCACCTTAAGACAAAATTGGAGAAACAGTTATCCGAAATGTGTAAATTCTTTACTGTAGTTTAATGTGTTTAGTCGAATACTCCTTAGAGACCTTGATTTATAGTAGACCTTATTTATATGGGTCTTCTTTTAGGAGCAGTGCGTAAGCATAAAATTAATGATTATAGAGTAGACCTAGATCACAAGTATGTAAGCTCAGTCCAAAAAAAAGCATGCTTTTATGCACTGTTTAAGAACATCATTTTTTCTATTTAGTCACCACAGTAGGCAAAAGAAATTTTAAAATTTAACTTTTATTATGTACATCTAAAAAAGACAGCTTGATTATTATGACATCTGCTGCCTTCGCCCCAAATTAAAAACACATCTCCTTAATGTTAATTGTCACTTATAGTTTATGGGAAGCAAAAAGTTCTGTGGGATTATACTTTTGACAACGTTGTTAAATAATTATCATAGCCTTATATGTGGCTTTCTTCAATTAACAACTTTGTTTAATCTTGTTCAATCTTATCCCAATAAAGTTTGCTTAGCCTCAGTGTTTGTAGTATCTTTATTTACTGGATGATAATCTGCTACAATCTGTTAAATCAACACTAAGAGGGGTTGTGTCTCCACTTAGAGGTATAGGTGCTTACTTTCAATAAGTTCACTATGGAGTGTTTTGATGTCAGTGATTTGGTGTATACTTAATTTGCCTCAAATTTTGAGTGTTCACTACTGGTGAAGCAGGTTACCAGTTAATACCACTTTTATAAATGTGTAGTTTGAATCACTACACGTTGTTCCGCTGTTGGTGCCTTAAATATCAACTGTGTGAATGTTCACTGTTTTTCTTATCTGCCAAATCAGTTCATAGGGAACTATAACTTTTTGGTATCTCTAATTCAGGAATTACTGGCACTTTAAGAAGATCTCATGCAACCCATCTGTGATTGGTACCGCAAATAACTATCCACATGTATCTTATACTTAAATGTCACAGGGTAGGTTACCTGTTAGTATCACAGTTGTAACCTTCCTGAATGAGATCACTGTTTTAACCTATTAATGCCCACCACTGGGATTACCTGTTTGTTAGCGGTATAGCTTGTGGTAAGGTTAGCTAGTGGTACCAATTGATACCGGTTTAGAACGATTGGTTAACTCTTAATACCGGGATTATTACAAGAAATTACCACATGAAATTGAGTCACTGTATTATACCAATTAATACCGGATATCAATAATATAGCAGTAGATACTTTTTATTACCCTTGCTGCCTAGTTAGTATCATTGCAGTCTGTATTTGTTGAATACCTGCATAGGCAACATATATGTTTTTTGTTATTACCTATGCTGCTTTTGGTTTTGTTTGGTATTGTTATCTATTAATAGCAGTATATTGATTGAGTCTCGGTATAAGCAGTATGTATGTTACCTTTTATTACCTGTACTGCTTCAGTTGTTATTTGTTGACAGTACCAATTGTATAGCAGTATATTTATCCCCTTATTACCAAAGATGCTTATGATTTTGGTAGTTGGTAATACATATTAATACCCGTTTCAATAATATTTTACTACTGTGGTACCCTCTGTCTATTATCAGAGGATAGGTTACCTATTAATACCGTAAAGAAGTAGTTACCACCTAGGGTTAAGTCATTTATATGTACATATTAATACCGGGTATGTGTGTTACCTTGTATTACCAGTACTGCTTACTGCTTAGTTGTTATTTGCTGAAAGTACTTATTATATAGCAGTATGTTAATTACCTTGTTACCAGAGATGCTTATGATTTTGGTGACTGGTAATACCTATTAATACCTGTTGCAATAATACTTTTCTGTTGTGGTATCCTCTGTCTATTCTCAGAGGATAAGTTACCTATTATTACCGTAATTTTGAGAAGTAGTTGCCACCTAAGGTTAAGTCTCTTGTTTGTACCTGTTAATACCGGGTAATATATTATTCTTACAGTGATTACCAATTATTCCCACTGCTACCTTTACCATTTAGTTAGCTGTATGCACCTATAAAGTGCAGATTAAATAGTATCAATTCTGTGTACCTTGTTAGTACCGCTAATGTATTACAAAACCTATTCACAGCAGCCCCCTTAGATACAATGTATTATTAAATTAGCCGCTTCTGTTATACTGAAGATCATCCGATGCACGTCACTGCATTATAAACCCACAATTGACAAACTAAATTGCTGATCTACTGTAACATTTTAGGAGAGCAAGTTTGACGCCGCGTTTCCCATACGCTTCCTCAGAGGGGGTTACGCGAGGCGGCAAGCGGTCAAGTTTAAATTGCCTGTTCCAACACACCCCTAATTTCCATTTGATAGGAGTGTTGAGTGAGATTATTGGATCCGCTAGTTGTCAATCCAGGATCGTAATGCAGTCGTGATTTATTGTATACAAAAGTCCTTCATTATAGTGTGTGATGTGGGAATATATCCATTTGAATAAGTACAACATTAAGCTCAAATGTAATTCAAATGTTGGTCTAATCTAAATTGATTTTATTTATAAACAACGTATTTGTAACCAATTCGTATCATATATCTGGGTGATGAGAATTATTATCTTGTATTATGGGTCTAGTGTGATCTAGTTTGACAGCTACTATCAACTTGGTATATCACTTATGCTGTGCCTTAAATGTCATAATAAATTAATAAAAAAGAGAAAGGAAAAAAATATATATATAAAAGCAAAAACATGTTGAATACATTATAATAAATGTCAGTTATTAAATATATCAACAATGCATAAATTTACTAATCATAATATGAAAAGGTATTCATAATAGGTTTAAATTCCTTATCATTCAAGTTTTGATGTGTTCAAGTGCATATATGTCTGTGTAAACAGTGTTGGAAGGAAAAAATATGACCGTGTGCTAGGGTTAAGTGTACATGTGTATGTGTGCTTTTTCAATGTCCAGACTGGGACGTGAGGGGAAAAGGTGTGATGCTCAGTGTTGGAATACTACGATTTATTCCATAACTAGTTGTATTTGTATATTCAGTGAATTAAAAAATATTATGCTAATTTGTGAAAATACAATAAAATCAAATAGTGTCAGTGAAGTGATATGTGTTGTAAAAAATGCAGGCTGTAATAATCCGTCTGCAGAGTGCTAACATCTACTATTAAGTGCATATGTGAAAATTGATACCATACTACTAGGGTATTAGTCTATCCTAAGTGACAATGAACTACATTTAATATTTAACGACGAGGGAAAAAAAAAATGATTCCAAGAGGGATATGATTGTTTTAATATTGATGAATAGTGTATGTTAAATATAAGTTCAAGCGAGTGATCAAATTGAAGTTATGATTATTTGTCTTATAATACCGATGTTTAATACTCATGTGAGTGAATTACTGACTTTATGAGAGAGTATCAAGGTCAATATTTCAACTCTATTTTGGTCCTTGTTGTGTACAATTGTTTATTATTTATTCATAGTTCGTTTAATGAGCTTACAGTTGTGTTTTTGATATTAAATTGTTTTGTTATTTATTACTTTATAGGTATACATTATAATTGTTGTTATCATTTAATCCATATGGTTTTGTACTGTGTAGTAGGTGTATCCATCTACATTCCATTTTTAGAAGGATTTGTTCTATATTTCCTCCTCTAATCCCTAAGGTGGACTTTTGTAGTACTGCAAATTTTAATACTTGATCATCACTGTTGTGTTTTAAAAGAAAATGTTTAGCCACACGTTATCATTTTGCCATTTTCTTGATCTTTTTTGGCATTGCGGATATTTCTACTGTGTTCCATGACCCTTGTCCTGACTTGTCTTGTCGTCATACCAACATAGTAAGACATAGACCACCCCTATTGAGGTGCATGAAAAATGTTCTAAAATTGTATGTTTGTGACCATATTTGTCTTGGATCTCTTTGATTTTCCATACTTTGGAACAGGTGTTACATGTTCCACAGGGAAACATCCCTGGTGAGTTGCTTATCTTTTTTGGCCTATGGATATGGCCTATGGATATAGCCTATGGATATAGTGGCTTTTGACCAATGTGTCTTAAGTTTTTTGGTCTTTTGTATCCCACAGACACTCGTTCTAGGAGAGGATCATTAAGTAAGATATGCCAGTTGTCATTGATTATTTTTGTAATCTGATTCATTTGTGGATTAAAAGTTGTTATAAAGCGTGGTTTGTTATCCAGTTTTTTAACCCATGGTTTCAATAAAGTTGTGTGTGTTCGCCATTTTTATAGAGCGTTTGCTGTAGCCTCTATCTTGAAGTCTCTCGCTCAGATGTTTTGCTTGCTGCTTATATACAGATATATCCGAACAATTACGTCTGAGCTGTATAAATTCTCCCTTTGGAATAGCTCTCAGAGTACTCGGGGCATGTGCGCTGCTGTGATGTAATAACGTATTTGTAGCTGTGCTTTTTCTGTATAGTGTTGTACTCACTAGTCCCTGTTGGTCTAATTGAATCTCCAAATCCAGAAAATTTACTTTTTGATGACTATATTCATATGTTAATTTTAAGTTTAAATCATTGGTGTTGATGTTATTCATAAATTGTTGGAGTTTATCAATTGGTCCTTCCCATACCAGCAGGATGTCATCTATATAGCGCATCCATAATGGGATGTGATGCATGTAAGTATCATTTCTGTCTGAGAACACTATAAGGTTCTCCCACCATCCCAAAAATAGATTTGCGTATGTCGGTGCACAAGCTGTATCCATAGCAGTACCCTGGGTTTGTAAATAAAATTGGTCTTTGAAAGTAAAGTAATTATGATGTAAGATAAATTTTAGTAATTGTTTGATAAATATATTATGATCTTGGTTATCGGTTTCATTTGTAGAGAGAAAATATGAGATTGCTTGTTCTCCCAAATTGTGTTTAATGTTGGTATAGAGGGACTCTACATCCGCTGTTACTAAGATTGAATTTGGAAGTAATTGTAAATTATCCAATTTTTGGAGTACTTCCATGGTGTCTTTCACATATGATGGCAATGTGTATAAGTACTCTCTAAGTCTTTGATCTATGTATTGACAATTGGTCGGCCGGGAGGTTTATGTATATTTTTATGTATTTTGGGAATCAGGTAAAATGTAGCTGTTGTTTGATGTGCTTGGGTCAGGAATTGCTTTTCAGTTTTGTTTATGATTTGATCTTTATATGCTGTATCTATCATTTTGTTGTACTTTTCTAGATATGTTTGTGTAGGATTGCCCAGGAGTTTTTTGTAACATTGTATGTTACCCAATTGTTTGTTAGCTTCCTCCAGATACATCTCCTTGTCCCAGAGGACTATATTGCCGCCCTTATCTGATGTTTTAATGACCATGTCATGCCAAGTCTGTATCTCTTGTAAAGCCTTTTGTTCTTGTTTGGATAAGTTAGAAGTACTTCTGATTTGAGGTAACTTTTCAATTTTCTGACATACAACTTCAGGCAGCAGATGTCATAATAATCAAGCTGTCTTTTTTAGATGTACATAATAAAAGTTAAATTTTAAAATTTCTTTTGCCTACTGTGGTGACTAAATAGAAAAAATGATGTTCTTAAACAGTGCATAAAAGCATGCTTTTTTGGACTGAGCTCACATACTTGTGATCTAGGTCTACTCTATAATCAAAAAGTTCACCCTCTGAAGCTACAGAGGTCAACTCATCCTCGGATAGCTGGGACATAGTAGCTAAATCCGACAAATATTTAGATGACTCAAGGTCAGGAGAACTATGTTTAACCTTTCTCTTACGTTTGCTAGAGCGAGGTAAGGCATTCAGGGCCGCAGACACCGCCGATTGTAACTGCACGGTAAAGTCCGCCAGAAAAAAACAAACTAATTATGCTTACCAGATAATTTCCTTTCCTTCTGTATGAGGAGAGTCCACGGCTTTATTCCTTACTTGTGGAAATACAGAACATGGCCACCAGGAGGAGGCAAAGACAGCCCAGCCAAAGGCTTAAATACCTCCCCTACTTTCCTCATCCCCCAGTCATTCTGCAGAGGAAACAAGGAAAAGTAGGAGAAATATCAGGGTATAAATGGTGCCACCCTTCAGAGAATATGGGCGGGGGACGTGGACCCTCCTCATACAGAAGGAAAGGAAATTATCTGGTAAGCATAATTTATGTTTTCCTTCTTTTTATGAGGAGAGTCCACGGCTTCATTCCTTACTTGTTGGAAACATATACCCAAGCTCCAGAGGACATTGAATGAACGGGAGGGTAAAGGAAAGGCGGACCCTATTCTGAGGGCACTACAGCCTGCAAAACCTCTCCCAAAAGCTGCTTCAGTCGAAGCAAAAACGTCAAATTTGTAAAATTTAGAAAAGGTATGTAAGGAGGACCAAGTAACCACCCTACAAATCTGGTCCATAGACGCCTCATTCTTGAAGGCCCAAGAGGAAGCCACTGCTCTAGTTGAATGAGCCTTAATCCTCTGAGGAGGCTTATGACTCGCTGTCTCATAAGATAAACGAATAATGCTCCTCAACCAAAAAGATAAGGGAGTGGACGAGGCCTTCTGCCCCCTATGCTTCTCAGAATAGACAACAAACAAAGAAGAAGTCTGTTGAAACTCCTTCGTAGCCTAAAGATAGAACTTCAAGGCCCGAACCACATCCAAATTATAAAGTAACCGTTCCTTCGAAGAAGAAGGATTAGGGCACAAGGAAGGAACCACAATCTCCTGATTGATGTTACGATCTGAAACAACCTTAGGGAGAAAACCTAACCCAGTACGAAGAACAGCCTTATCAGCATGAAATACTAGGTAAGGAGGCTCACATTACAAGGCAGCCATTGCAGAGAGACTGCGCGCCAAAGTAATGGCCAGTAGAAAAACATAATTTATGCTTACCTGATAAATTCCTTTCTTCTGTAGTGTGATCAGTCCACGGGTCATCATTACTTCTGGGATATTACTCCTCCCCAACAGGAAGTGCAAGAGGATTCACCCAGCAGAGCTGCATATAGCTCCTCCCCTCTACGTCACTCCCAGTCATTCGACCAAGGACCAACGAGAAAGGAAAAGCCAAGGGTGAAGTGGTGACTGGAGTATAAATTAAAAAATATTTACCTGCCTTAAAAACAGGGCGGGCCGTGGACTGATCACACTACAGAAGAAAGGAATTTATCAGGTAAGCATAAATTATGTTTTCTTCTGTTAAGTGTGATCAGTCCACGGGTCATCATTACTTCTGGGATACCAATACCAAAGCAAAAGTACACGGATGACGGGAGGGATAGGCAGGCTCTTTATACAGAAGGAACCACTGCCTGAAGAACCTTTCTCCCAAAAATAGCCTCCGATGAAGCAAAAGTGTCAAATTTGTAAAATTTGGAAAAAGTATGAAGCGAAGACCAAGTTGCAGCCTTGCAAATCTGTTCAACAGAGGCCTCATTCTTGAAGGCCCAAGTGGAAGCCACAGCTCTAGTAGAATGAGCTGTAATTCTTTCAGGAGGCTGCTGTCCAGCAGTCTCATAAGCTAAACGAATTATGCTACGAAGCCAAAAAGAAAGAGAGGTAGCGGAAGCTTTTTGACCTCTCCTCTGCCCAGAGTAAATGACAAACAGAGAAGACGTTTGTCGAAATTCCTTAGTTGCCTGTAAGTAAAATTTTAGAGCACGGACTACATCCAGGTTGTGCAGTAGACGTTCCTTCTTTGAAGAAGGATTTGGGCATAAAGAAGGAACAACAATCTCTTGATTGATATTCCTGTTAGTAACTACCTTAGGTAAGAACCCAGGTTTAGTACGCAGGACTACCTTATCCGAATGAAAAATCAAATAAGGAGAATCACAATGTAAGGCTGATAATTCAGAGACTCTTCGAGCCGAGGAAATAGCCATTAAAAATAGAACTTTCCAAGATAACAACTTTATATCAATGGAATGAAGGGGTTCAAACGGAACGCCCTGTAAAACATTAAGAACAAGGTTTAAACTCCATGGTGGAGCAACAGTTTTAAACACAGGCTTAATCCTGGCCAAAGCCTGACAAAAAGCCTGGACGTCAGGAACTTCTGACAGACGTTTGTGTAACAGAATGGACAGAGCTGAGATCTGTCCCTTTAATGAACTAGCAGATAAACCTTTTTCTAAACCTTCTTGTAGAAAAGACAATATCCTAGGAATCCTAACCTTACTCCAAGAGTAACCTTTGGATTCACACCAATATAGGTATTTACGCCATATCTTATGGTAAATCTTTCTGGTAACAGGTTTCCTAGCCTGTATTAAGGTATCAATAACTGACTCAGAAAACCCACGTCTTGATAAAATCAAGCGTTCAATTTCCAAGCAGTCAGCTTCAGAGAAGTTAGATTTTGATGTTTGAAGGGACCCTGTATCAGAAGGTCCTGTTTCAGAGGTAGAGACCAAGGTGGACAGGATGACATGTCCACCAGGTCTGCATACCAAGTCCTGCGTGGCCACGCAGGTGCTATTAGAATCACTGATGCTCTCTCTTGTTTGATTCTGGCAATCAATCGAGGAAGCAACGGGAAGGGTGGAAACACGTAAGCCATCCTGAAGTCCCAAGGTGCTGTCAGAGCATCTATCAGGACTGCTCCTGGATCCCTGGATCTGGACCCGTAACGAGGAAGCTTGGCGTTCTGTCGAGACGCCATGAGATCTATCTCTGGTTTGCCCCAACGTCAAAGTATTTGGGCAAAGACCTCCGGATGAAGTTCCCACTCCCCCGGATGAAAAGTCTGACGACTTAAGAAATCCGCCTCCCAGTTCTCCACTCCCGGGATGTGGATTGCTGACAGGTGGCAAGAGTGAGACTCTGCCCAGCGAATTATCTTTGATACTTCCATCATAGCTAGGGAGCTTCTTGTCCCTCCCTGATGGTTGATGTAAGCTACAGTCGTGATGTTGTCCGACTGAAACCTGATGAACCCCCGAGTTGTCAACTGGGGCCAAGCCAGGAGGGCATTGAGAACTGCTCTCAATTCCAGAATGTTTATTGGCAGGAGACTCTCCTCCTGACTCCATTGTCCCTGAGCCTTCAGAGAATTCCAGACGGCACCCCAACCTAGAAGGCTGGCGTCTGTTGTTACAATTGTCCAGTCTGGTCTGCTGAATGGCATCCCCCTGGACAGATGTGGCCGAGAAAGCCACCATAGAAGAGAATTTCTGGTCTCTTGATCCAGATTCAGAGAAGGGGATAAGTCTGAGTAATCCCCATTCCACTGACTTAGCATGCACAGTTGCAGTGGTCTGAGGTGTAAGCGTGCAAAGGGTACTATGTCCATTGCCGCTACCATTAAGCCGATTACCTCCATGCATTGAGCCACTGACGGGTGTTGAATGGAATGAAGGGTGCGGCAAGCACTTTGAAGTCTTGTTAGCCTGTCCTCTGTCAGGTAAATCTTCATTTCTACAGAATCTATAAGAGTCCCCAGGAAGGGAACTCTTGTGAGTGGAACGAGTGAACTTTTCTTTTCGTTCACCTTCCATCCATGTGACCTTAGAAATGCCAGCACTAACTCTGTATGAGACTTGGCAGTTTGAAAGCTTGAAGCTTGTATCAGAATGTCGTCTAGGTATGGAGCTACCGAGATTCCCCGCGGTCTTAGTACCGCCAGAAGAGCACCCAGAACCTTTGTGAAGATTCTTGGAGCTGTAGCCAATCCGAATGGAAGAGCCACAAACTGGTAATGCCTGTCTAGGAAGGCAAACCTTAGGTACCGATAATGATCTTTGTGAATCGGTATGTGAAGGTAAGCATCTTTTAAATCTACAGTGGTCATGTACTGACCCTCTTGGATCATAGGTAAAATTGTCCGAATAGTCTCCATCTTGAACGATGGAACTCTTAGGAATTTGTTTAGGATCTTTAAGTCCAGGATTGGTCTGAAAGTTCCCTCTTTTTTGGGAACCACAAACAGATTTGAGTAAAACCCCTGTCCCTGTTCCGATCGTGGAACTGGATGGATTACTCCCATTAACAAGAGCTCTTGTACGCAGCGTAGAAACGCCTCTTTCTTTGTCTGGATTGTTGACAATCTTGACAGATGAAATCTCTCTCTTGGAGGAGAGTATTTGAAGTCCAGAAGGTATCCCTGAGATATTATCTCTAGCGCCCAGGGATCCTGAACATCTCTTGCCCAAGCCTGGGCGAAGAGAGAAAGTCTGCCCCCCACTAGATCCGATCCCGGATCGGGGGCCCTCAATTCATGCTGTTTTAGGGGCAGCAGCAGGTTTCCTAGTCTGCTTGCCCTTGTTCCAGGACTGGTTAGGTTTCCAGCCTTGTCTGTAGCGAGCAACAGCTCCTTCCTGTTTTGGTGCAGAGGAAGTTGATGCTGCTCCTGCTTTGAAATTACGAAAGGAACGAAAATTAGACTGTCTAGTCTTGGCTTTGGCTTTGTCCTGAGGCAGGGCATGGCCTTTACCTCCTGTAATGTCAGCGATAATCTCTTTCAACCCGGGCCCGAATAAGGTCTGCCCTTTGAAAGGTATATTAAGCAATTTAGACTTAGAAGTAACATCAGCTGACCAGGATTTTAGTCACAGCGCCCTGCGTGCCTGAATGGCGAATCCTGAATTCTTCGCCGTAAGTTTAGTAAGATGTACTACGGCCTCCGAAATGAATGAATTAGCTAGTTTAAGGACTCTAAGCCTGTCCGTAATGTCGTCCAGAGTAGCTGAACCAATGTTCTCTTCCAGAGACTCAATCCAGAATGCCGCTGCAGCCGTGATCGGCGCAATGCATGCAAGGGGTTGCAATATAAAACCTTGTTGAACAAACATTTTCTTAAGGTAACCCTCTAATTTTTTATCCATTGGATCTGAAAAAGCACAGCTATCCTCCACCGGGATAGTGGTACGCTTAGCTAAGGTAGAAACTGCTCCCTCCACCTTAGGGACCGTTTGCCATAAGTCCCTTGTGGTGGCGTCTATTGGAAACATTTTTCTAAATATCGGAGGGGGTGAGAACGGCACACCGGGTCTATCCCACTCCTTAGTAACAATTTCAGTAAGTCTCTTAGGTATAGGAAAAACCTCAGTACTCGTCGGTACCGCAAAATATTTATCCAACCTACACATTTTCTCTGGTATTGCAACTGTGTTACAATCATTCAGAGCCGCTAACACCTCCCCTAGTAATACACGGAGGTTTTCCAGTTTAAATTTAAAATATCTGAATCCAGTCTGTTTGGATCAGAACCGTCACCCACAGAATGAAGTTCTCCGTCCTCATGTTCTGCCACCTGTGACGCAGTGTCTGACATGGCCCTAATATTATCAGCGCACTCTGTTCTCACCCCAGAGTGATCACGCTTACCTCTTAGTTCTGGTAATTTAGCCAAAACCTCAGTCATAACAGTAGCCATATCCTGTAATGTGATTTGTAATGGCCGCCCAGATGTACTCGGCGCTACAATATCACGCACCTCCCTCTGAGCGGGAGATGTAGGTACTGACACGTGAGGCGAGTTAGTCGGCATAACTCTCCCCTCGTTGTTTGGTGAAATTTGTTCAATTTGTACAGATTGACTTTTATTTAAAGTAGCATCAATACAGTTAGTACATAAATTTCTATTGGGCTCCACTTTGGCATTGCAACAAATGACACAGGTATCATCCTCTGAATCAGACATGTTTAACACACTAGCAAATAAACTTGTAACTTGGAAATACAATTCAATTAGAATAATATTAAAACGTACTGTGCCTTTAAGAAGCACAGAAGATCTATGACAGTTGAAAATTAATAAATTGAAACAGTTATAGCCTCAATCCTTGTAAATAACACAACTTTAGCAAAGGTTTAATCCCATTAGCAAAGATAACAAATTCTGAAAGCAGGAAACAAATTACAGAATAAACGTTTTTTATCTCAGTCAAACTATAATTCTCACAGCTCTGCTGAGAGAAATTACCTCCCTCAAAATAAGTTTTGAAGACCCCTGAGCTCTGTAGAGATGAACCGGATCATGCAGGGAATACAATGAGTTGCTGACTGAAATATTTGATGCGTAGTAAAAGCGCCAAAAAACGTCCCCTCCCCCTCACACACAGCAGTGAGGGAGAACAGAAACTGTCAGAAAACAGATTAAGCAACTGCCAAGTGGAAAAATAGTGCCCAAACATTTATTCACTCAGTACCTCAGTAAATGAAAACGATTTTACATTCCAGCAAAAACGTTAAACATAATCTCTAGTTATTAAACAGCTTTATGTATTTCTTACAGTGTAATTCTAGTGAAGTACCATTCCCCAGAATACTGAAGTGTAAAGTATACATACATGACATTATATCGGTATGGCAGGATTTTCTCATCAATTCCATTGTCAGAAAATAAAAACTGCTACATACCTCTATGCAGATTCATCTGCCCGCTGTCCCCTGATCTGAAGTTTACCTCTCCTCAGATGGCCGAGAAACAGCAATATGATCTTAACTACTCCGGCTAAAATCATAACAAAAACTCTGGTAGATTCTTCTTCAAACTCTGCCAGAGAGATAATAACACACTCCGGTGCTATTTTAAAATAACAAACTTTTGATTGAAGATATAAAACTAAGTATAATCACCATAGTCCTCTCACACATCCTATCTAGTCGTTGGGTGCAAGAGAATGACTGGGAGTGACGTAGAGGGGAGGAGCTATATGCAGCTCTGCTGGGTGAATCCTCTTGCACTTCCTGTTGGGGAGGAGTAATATCCCAGAAGTAATGATGACCCGTGGACTGATCACACTTAACAGAAGAAATGAACCTTCCAAGACAATAATTTAATGTCAATTACATGCATAGACTCAAACGGAGCCTTCTGAAAAACTTTGAGAACAAGATTTAAACTCCAAGGAGGAGCGCTAGATCTAAACACAGGCGTGATTCTAGCCAGAGCCTGAATAAAAGACTGAACATCTGGATGCTCAGCAAGCCTTTTGTGCAGTAAAACAGATAGGGTTGAAATCTGTCCCTTAACCCCTTAATGACCACAATGTACCCTGTATGTCACTGGTTGTTAAGGGTTTTTTCAGGACATAATAGCACAAGTCTAGCAAGAACACGCTATTAATGCACTCCCACCAGCAGACTTTGTGGAATAGAGCAGTCTCAACGCTGGTGGCAAGACCGCGCTATAAAACAATCAAGTCCCAAAAAAAGGCCAGCGACATACAGGGTACGTCGCTGGTCCTTAAGGGGTTAAAGGATTACTTTCTGTTATAATTTTTAAGCTAAACAACTAACATATTAAAGTTAATAAACATTAATTAAAACCTACTGACCTATATTTTCTCCAAAACAAAGGTTTCATAACGTTCTAAAAGTTATATCTTTAATTCGCCGATGATGTCACGTTATCCTGCCCACTATTTTCAGCACTGTGTGTTCAAAATACTTAAACCAATAACTTTGTGTTTAAAGCGCCATTTTGAAACCTAGGTATTGTAAACGGATTGGTACAGAGCAAAGGATACCCACGGAGTGGGTTTGGAAAACAATTAAATTTGCAGACAAGATTTCTGATATACGGTAGAGATATGTTAATGAAATGCTATTGATAAAAAGCGTATTTGGGGTAGTTAGTTAGTTAGTAACAGGCATAGAAAATATTTACTTACAGTGGCCCTTTAAGGGAGCTAGCAGAAAGGCCCTTCTCCAGACCATCCTGGAGCAACTAAAGAATCCTGAAAACCCTAACTATATTGCCAGGGGAATCGATGCTCTTCACACCAGAATAAGTAAATTCGACACCTTATGATAGATGCGACAAGTAACCGGCTTACGAGCTTGAATGAGAGTATCAATAACTCTCTCTGAGAAACCTCTTCTAGCTAGGACTAAGCGTTCAATCTCCACGCAGTCAGCCTCAGAGAATCTAGATTTTGATGAACAAAGGGACCTTGTTCCAGCAAATCCCTGCGACAAGGTAACTTTAATGGAGGAGATGACGACATCCCCACTAGATCCGCGAACTACATCCTTCGCGGCCACGACAAAGCAATCAGTATCACTGATGCTCGCTCCTGCTTGATGTGGGCCACAACTCGAGGAAGGAGAGGTAAAGGCAGAAAAAGGTATATTAGACTGAATCTCCAAGGCACCACTAATGCATCTATTAGCTCTGCCTAAGGATCCATGGATCTCAACCCATACCTGGGTAGCTTGGTATTGAGACTGAACGCCATGAGATCTATCTCTGGAGTCCCCCACCTGTTGCATATCTCCGCAAACACCTCGGGATGTAGAGACCATTCCCCCGGATGAAAGGATGGTCTGCTGAGAAAATCCGCATCCAGTTGTCCACACCCGGAATGTGGATCGCTCGCAGCGAACAGTTATGGGTCTTCGCCCACTCCAGAATCCGAGATACTTCCCTCATTGCTAGGGAGCTCCTCGTTCCTCCCTGGTGGTTGATGTAAGCCACCAAGGTGATATTGTCTGATTGGAATCTGATAAACTGTGACGAACTCAGAGGGGCCAAGCCTTCAGAGGATTGAAGATTGCTCGAAGTTCCAGAATGTTGATCGGAAGAGAGCTCTCCTCCCGAGACCAAAGGCCCTGAGCCTTCTTGGTTTCCCAAACTGCTCCCCATCCTGAGAGACCCGCATCTGTAGTCACAATCTCCCAGGATGGTCTTAAAAAGGATGATCTGGACAGAGCCACCAAGAGATCTATTCTCTCGACCAGTTGTTCAGAGAGATCTGTTCAGACAGATCCGAATGATTGCTGTTCCACTGTCTCAGCATGCACAGTTGTAACAGTCTGAGGCGGAACCTGGCAAAGGGAATTATGACCATGCTTGACACCATGAGCCCAATCACCTCCATACACGGCACAACAGAGGGCCTTGAGGAGGTCCGGAGGGCAAGACATGCCGAAGCCAGCTTGCAGCGTTCTCTGGTCTGAAAGAAATATCCTCATGACTAGTGAGTGAGTATTATAGTACCCAGGAATTCTACCCTGGTGCTTGGCTCTTTTCTAAGTGTATCTTTCATCCGTGGGATCGAAAAAGAGAGAGAAGAGATCTTGAATGTTTTTCTGCTAGACGAAAGGATGGTGCTTGTACCAGAATATCATCCAAGTAAAATGCTACTTCGTGAAAATTATTGGGGCAGTAGCTAGGCCAAAAAGAAGAGCAATAAACTGGAAGTGCTGGCCCAGGAAGGCAAACCTTAGGAACTGAATTTGGTACACCTGTGGATTGGGAAATGAAGGTAAGCATCCTTCAGATCTATAGTGGTCATGAACTGTCCCTTCTGGACTAAGGGAAGAATAGAACTTGTCATCTCCATCTTGAACGATGGGACGTTCAGAAACATGTTTAAGCACTTTAGGTCCAGAATAAGACGGAAATTTCCCTCCCTTTTTGGAACCACGAAAAGGTTTGAGTAGTATCCCAAGCCTTGTTCCTCTATGAGAACTGGAACAATGACTCCTAAGGAGGATAGATCCCGGACGCACCCCAGAAAGACCTCCCTCTTCTCTGGTTTTGATGACAGATTTGAAAGGAGGAGTCTACCTTTGGGTGGAAGAGACTTGAACCCAATTCTGTAACCCTGAACAATGACCTCCAGGACCCAAGCTTCTGAGAAGAGCGAAAGTCTGCCCCCTTCCTGATCCATAGACGGATCGGGGGCGACTTCTTCATGCTGATTTAGTCTCAGCGGGCTTCTTGCTCTGCTTGGACTTATTCCATGACTGAGCCGGCTTCCAAATCTTAGGTTGCTCGGTCTTAGTGAAGGATTGCTGACGCTGGGATTTGTCAGTACGAAAGGAATGAAAATTATTAGGTTGTCCCTTAGATCTGTTCTTTTTATCTTGCGGTAGGAAGGCATCCTTGCCCCCTGTAACCGTGGAGATAATGGAATCCAGGCCTGGACCAAACAAAATCTTACCCTTGAATGGAAGGGAAAGGAGTCTGGACTTGAAAGTCAAGTCTGCAGACCAAGACTTCAGCCACAGAGCCCGGAGGGCCTGAACGGAAAAGCCAGCAGTTTTAGCATGTAATTTGCATATTCGCATCACATATAAAAGAATTAGCGACCCTTAAAGCCTTTATTCTATCAAGAATAATTTAGAGGGGACCTTCCACCTCGATCAATTCCGATAAGGAGTCACTCCAGTAGGTAGCCGCTCCCGTAACCGCGGCAACTGCCGCCGCTGGTTGAAATAAATATCCCGAATGTTGAAACATCTTTCTTAACAGAGTTTCCATCTTTTTATCCATGGGCTCTTTGAACGACGAACTATCCTCCAGTGGGATAGTAGTGCATTTTGAAAGCGTGGAGACAGTGCCATCCACCTTAGGGACGGAACCCCACAACTACAAATGAGAGTTTGGAACCGGGAACAGTTTCTTAAAAGCAGACGAAGGGGTGAAGGAAGAACCAATCCTCTCCCATTCATTCTTAATAATGTTTGCCATCTTTACAGGAACAGGGAAAGTCTAAGGAACAACCCTGTCTTCGTAAACTCTATCCAGTTTAGGAATTAGAGGTTCGTCAGGCAGTTTGGCCTCTGGAACCTCTAAGGTAGCCAGAACTTCCTTTAAAAGAAAGTGCAAGTGCTCCATCCTAAATCTAAAATCTGGTTCCTCCGCAATCGGAGGCTTAGAGGCAGTCTATTCCGACCCAGAAAGTTCACACTCTGAAGTATCAGAAAGAACTTCACCATCAGACAATCGTCTATCAGCTATAGCCAATAAACTGGATGATGACCCCTGGGAAGGATAGCAATATTTGACCTTTCGCTTGTCCTTAGCAGGGGGAGGTAAAGCACTAATGGTCGCAGACACCGCCGTTTGTAACTGTGCAGTGAAGTCTGGAGGTAAAAGGCGTGCTATGGGAAACTGCATGTGTATTAGAAGATAAAAGCAGGGTGCACACCTCACAGGACGAGACCCCTCAGAGGTGGAAGGCTCTGTGGTATCAAACATGATAACCTTTTTTGACATAATCACTTTTTCTAGGCATGTGGAACATAATTGAGAGTGTAGGTATACCTCGGCCTCCTCACAATATAAACAGGCATTAGTCTTAGGTATAGAGGGCCATGTCCTAATATAACAATTGCGAACGTTATATAAATATAAAGAACGGCACCTTTATACCCCCAATGGCTGGGGCACTCACCACCTCCTATGACCCAGGCACAGAGAAAAAAATGCTTCTCTCTGATAACCAGCACGGTGAGAGTAGGAAGTGAAGCTACGACCACACCCGGTCACATGGTGCGCAACCTAGGACCACCCCCGCTAAGGAAAAGCTGCGCCTCTGAAGTAACCTGTATGTTCCAACCTTAGCCTATGAGCCTCAGAAATCATCTCACACATAACACAGTATATCAAATAAAAATGTATGAGAGCCATCCCCACTGTTTAATATCTCCTGAGGGGGGGGGGGGGTTATTATTGAAGGGACACTGAACCCAAATTTTTTCTTTCGTGATTCAGATAGAGCATGTAATTTTATGCAACTTTCTAATTTACTCCTATTATCAAATTTTCTTCATTCTCTTGGTTTATTTATTTGAAATGCAGTAATGTAAGTTTAGATGCCAGCCCAATTTTTGTGCACAACCTGGGTTGTCCTTGCTGATTGGTGGATAAATTCATCCACCAATGAAAAAGTGCTGTCCAGAGTTCTGAATAAAAAAGAAAAAGCTTAGATGCCTTCTTTTTCAAATAAAGATATCAAGAGAACGAAGAAAATTTGATAATAGGAGTAAATTAGAAAGTTGCTTAAAATTGCATGCTCTATCGGAATCACAAAAGAAAAAAATTTGGGTTCAGTGTCCCTTTAACCATTGATTCCATACAGATAAAAGGAGCCACACTGTGACCCTGTCTTCTTGCGTTATGTGTGTATAATAAATGAAACGATCTTACCGGAATCTATGCCATGGAACAGAAACACAGCCACTCAAGTTTCAGTCTTGTAGCATCGCTCCTGACATGGACTTGAGTGATGGAAGCAGGCAGTGAAACTCGTCAACACTGATTGCTTAGGAGCTGTTAATACGAGTCTGGATGGGTTAGCAGAAAGAATCTCCCTTCATCTCCAGACTAGCTTTCGTCAATGCTCTCACTGAGAGGCTGACAAGACTACTTAAAACTCCAGTCCCAATTTCGAAGGGTAGATACCCTTCATAAGAAACTACTCTGAATCTTCTGACACTTCTCTGCCAACCTCCTGTGAAGAAAGGCAAAGAATGGCAGGGATATGAGGGAAGTGGGGGAGGTATTTAAGCCTTTGGCTGGGGTGTCTTTGCCTCCTCCTGGTGGCCAGGTTCTGTATTCCCAAAAGAAATGAAGATGTGGACTCTCCTCATATTAAGAAGGAAAGCCCCCTCCAGATGGAGGATTAGTTGAGCCGCGGGGAACTGCATGTGGAGCGGGTAGTGTAGAAAGGGTAGTAAGCTCTCGGGACCCAGATTCCTGAGAGGTAGACAGCTCAGAGGGGCTAATAGAGCTATGAGTATTAGCAGGCTTGTCTCCCTTCTTATACTTTAGAACAGTGCTTAGGCAAATGGAAAAAAATTAAGCAGATGGGCAAACTACGCCCTCCTCACAATATAAACAGGAATTATTAAACAGTACAGAAGGAGCAGAACCTTCTAATGTAGTATCAGAGTCCTCCATAGCTAAGATATATTCACACAAGGACAGACAAAAAGAAACGCTTTAATAAAAAAACGGCATCTTTATAATCCCAATGGCTGGGGCACTCACCACCTCCTAGACCCAGACAGCTAACAGTGAAAACGCTCTCCTTTGGAGTGATGTCCACAGTAGGATCGTAGGAAATGTAAATACCACACCTAGTCACGTGGAGCGCAGGACAGGACTTCCCTTGCTATGAAAAAGGCGCTAAGCTATTATGAGCTGCGCAACACTCAAAAACTAAAGTGAAACCTGCTTGTTCCAAGCCAAGAGCACACAGTCTATGAGCCCAAAAAAACATAATTTATGCTTACCTGATAAATTTATTTCTCTTGTGGTGTATCCAGTCCACGGATCATCCATTACTTGTGGGATATTCTCCTTCCCAACAGGAAGTTGCAAGAGGATCACCCACAGCAGAGCTGCTATATAGCTCCTCCCCTAACTGCCATATCCAGTCATTCGACCGAAAACAAGCAGAGAAAGGAGAAACAATAGGGTGCAGTGGTGACTGTAGTTTAAAATTAAAAAATACCTGCCTTAAAATGACAGGGTGGGCCGTGGACTGGATACACCACAAGAGAAATAAATTTATCAGGTAAGCATAAATTATGTTTTCTCTTGGAAGGTGTATCCAGTCCACGGATCATCCATTACTTGTGGGATACCAATACCAAAGCTAAAGTACACAGATGAAGGGAGGGACAAGGCAGGTACTTAAATGGAAGGTACCACTGCCTGTAAAACCTTTCTCCCAAAAATAGCCTCTGAAGAAGCAAAAGTATCAAATTTGTAGAATTTTGAAAAAGTATGAAGCGAAGACCAAGTCGCCGCCTTGCAAATCTGTTCAACAGAAGCCTCATTCTTAAAGGCCCATGTGGAAGCCACAGCTCTAGTAGAATGAGCTGTAATCCTTTCTGGAGGCTGCTGGCCAGCAGTCTCATTGGCTAAGCGGATTATGCTTCTTAGCCAAAAAGAAAGAGAGGTTGCCGAAGCCTTTTGACCTCTCCTCTGTCCAGAGTAGACAACAAACAAAGCAGATGTTTGACAAAAATCTTTAGTAGCTTGTAAGTAAAACTTTAAAGCACAAACCACGTCCAGATTGTGTAATAGACGTTCCTTCTTTGAAGAAGGATTAGGACACAAAGACGGAACAACAATCTCTTGATTGATATTCTTATTAGATACCACCTTAGGTAAAAACCCAGGTTTGGTACACAGAACTACCTTAACTGCATGGAAGATCAGATAAGGAGAATCACATTGTAAGGCAGATAACTCGGAAACTCTACGAGCCGAGGAAATAGCTACCAAAAAAAAACTTTCCAAGATAAAAGTTTGATATCTATGGAATGAAGAGGTTCAAACGGAACCCCCTGAAGAACTTTAAGAACCAAATTTAAGCTCCAAGGTGGAGCAACAGGTTTAAACACAGGCTTGATTCTAACTAAAGCCTGACAAAATGATAATATCCTGGGAATCCTGACCTTACTCCATGAGTAGCCCTTGGATTCACACCAATAAAGATATTTACGCCATATCTTATGATAGATTTTCCTGGTGACAGGCTTTCGTGCCTGAATTAAGGTATCAATGACTGACTCAGAGAAACCACGCTTTGATAAAATCAAGCGTTCAATCTCCAGGCAGTCAGCCTCAGAGAAATTAGATTTGGATGGTTGAAAGGACCTTGAAGTAGAAGGTCCTGTCTCAGCGGCAGAGTCCATGGTGGAAAGGATGACATGTCCACCAGATGTGCATACCAAGTCCTGCGTGGCCAAGCAGGCGCTATCAAGATCACCGATGCTCTCTCCTGCTTGATTTTGGCAATCAGACGAGGGAGCAGAGGAAACGGTGGAAACACATAAGCCAGGTTGAAGGACCAAGGCGCTGCTAGAGCATCTATTAGCGTTGCTTTGGGGTCCCTGGACCTGGATCCGTAACAAGGAAGCTTGGCGTTCTGGCGAGACGCCATGAGATCCAGTTCTGGTTTGCCCCAACGATGAACCAATTGTGCAAACACCTCCGGATGGAGTTCCCACTCCCCCGGATGAAAAGTCTGTCGACTGAGAAAATCCGCCTCCCAGTTCTCTACACCTGGGATATGGATAGCTGATAGGTGGCAAGAGTGAATCTCCGCCCAGCGAATTATCTTTGAGACTTCTAACATCGCTAGGGAACTCCTTGTTCCCCCTTGATGGTTGATGTAAGCCACAGTCGTGATGTTGTCCGACTGAAATCTGATGAACCTCATTGTCGCTAGCTGAGGCCAAGCCTGAAGAGCATTGAATATCGCTCTTAGTTCCAGAATGTTTATTGGAAGGAGTGACTCCTCCTGAGTCCACGATCCCTGAGCCTTCAGGGAGGTCCAGACTGCACCCCAACCTAGAAGGCTGGCATCTGTCGTTACAATTGTCCAATCTGGCCTGCGAAAGATCATACCTTTGGACAGATGGACCCGAAATAGCCACCGGAGAAGAGAATCCCTGGTCTCTTGAGCCAGATTTAGTAGAGGGGACAAATCTGTGTAATCCCCATTCCACTGACTGAGCATGCAGAGTTGCAGCGGTCTGAGATGTAGGCGTGCAAACGGCACTATGTCCATTGCCGCTACCATTAAGCCGATTACTTCCATGCACTGAGCCACCGAAGGGCGAGGATTGGAATAAAGAACACGTCAGGAATTTAGAAGTTTTGATAACCTGTACTCCGTCAGGTACATTTTAATTTCTACAGAATCTATCAGAGTCCCTAGGAAGGAAACTCTTGTGAGGGGGGATAGAGAACTCTTTTCCTCGTTCACCTTCCACCCATGCGACCTCAGAAATGCCAACACTATGTCCGTATGAGACTTGGCAATTTGGAAGTTTGACGCCTGAATCAGGAATTTGTTTAAGATCTTTAGATCCAAAATTGGTCTGAAGGTTCCCTCTTTTTTGGGAACTACAAACAGATTTGAGTAAAATCCCTGTCCCTGTTCCTCCTTTGGAACTGGATGGATCACTCCCATAACTAGGAGGTCTTGTACACAGTGTAAGAATGCCTCTCTCTTTATCTTTTTGCAGATAATTGTGAAAGGTGAAATCTCCCTTTTGGGGGGGAAACCTTGAAGTCCAGAAGATATCCCTGGGATATAATTTCCAACGCCCAGGGATCCTGGACATCTCTTGCCCACGCCTGGGCGAAGAGCGAAAGTCTGCCCCCTACTAGATCCGTTACCGGATAGGGGGCCGTTCCTTCATGCTGTCTTAGAGGCAGTAGCAGGCTTTTTGGCCTGCTTACCTTTGTTCCAGGCCTGGTTAGGTCTTCAGACCATCTTGGATTGAGCAAAAGTTCCCTCTTGTTTTGCATTAGAGGAAGTTGATGCCGCACCTGCCTTGAAGTTTCGAAAGGCACGAAAATTAGACTGTTTGGCCCTTTCCTGAGGAAGGGCATGACCTTTTCCTCCAGTGATATCAGCAATAATCTCCTTCAAACCAGGCCCGAATAGGGTCTGCCCCTTGAAGGGAATATTAAGCAGTTTAGACTTTGAAGTAACGTCAGCTGACCATGACTTAAGCCATAGCGCTCTGCGCGCCTGGATAGCAAAACCACAATTCTTAGCCGTTAGTTTAGTCAAACGAACAATGGCATCAGAAACAAAAGAATTGGCTAGCTAAAGTGCTCTAAGCTTGTCAAGTATGTCATCCAATGGAGTCGCTACCTGTAAAGCCTCTTCCAGAGACTCAAACCAGAACGCCGAAGCAGCAGTGACAGATCAAAGAAACAATATAAACGTTTTTTAACAGTCACACCAACTGCCACAGCCTTGCTGTGGGCCTACCTTCCCCAACAAACGATTTTGGAAAGCCTAAGAGCCCTTTAGAGGTGTCCTATAGCATTCAGGGGACTCCTGGAGGAAGCTGGATGTCTCAGTCTGTAAAAGTTACTGCGCAAAAAAGCGCTAAATTAGGCCCCTCCCACTCATAGTAACACAGTGGAAGGCCTCAGGAAACTGTTTCTAGGCAAATTTAAGCCAGCCATGTGGAAAAAACTAGGCCCCAATAAAGTTTTATCACCAAAGTATATATAAAAACGTTTAAACATGCCAGCAAACGTTTTATATTGTAAATATAAAAGAGTATTACCTCAGAAAGTAAGCATGATACCAGTCGCTATTAAATCACTGTATTCAGGCTTACCTTACACAAATTTGGTATCAGCAGCATTTTCTAGCATTCACATCTTATAGAAAAAAATCTTACTGCACATACCTCATAGCAGGAAAACCTGCACGCCATTCCCCCGCTGAAGTTACCTCTCTCTTCAGTCATGTGTGAGAACAGCAATGGATCTTAGTTACAACCTGCTAAGATCATAGAAATCACAGGCAGATTCTTCTATTTTTCTGCCTGGGACAAAATAGTACAACTCGGTACCATTTTAAAAAAAAAAAACTTTCGATTGAAGCAAGATAACAGCTACATTTCACCACTTTCCTCTTACTACCTCCATGCTTGTTGAGAGTTGCAAGAGAATGACTGGATATGGCAGTTAGGGGAGGAGCTATATAGCAGCTCTGCTGTGGGTGATCCTCTTGCAACTTCCTGTTGGGAAGGAGAATATCCCACAAGTAATGGATGATCTGTGGACTGGATACACTTTACAAGAGAAACTCACATTAAAGCATTTATAAATTAACCCCTAGCTATTCAAATAATCTCCCTGAAGGAGATATTAACCCTTGATCCTATTGAGGCATAAAGGAGCCACACTGTGACCCTGTATAGAAAAAGTGTATATATAAAACGGTCTTACCCTCCAGTATCCATGCTGTGGAACAGGCACATCCTCAAGTGAGACAGTCTTGCAGCGATGCTTCTGACATGGACTTGAGTGTGTAACAGCAAGCAGTGAAAATCGTCAACACTAATTGTTTAGGAGCTGTTAGGCGACAGTCTGGATGGGTTCGCAGAAAAACTTTCCCTGCATTTCCAGACTAACTTTAATCAATACTCTCACTGAGAGGTTGACATGATTACTTAAAACTCCAGTCCTTTCTTGAAGGGAACATACCCATTACAGGACTATTCAAATCTTCTGCTACTTCTCTGCCGCCTCCTATAGTGACGAAAGGCAAAGAATGGCTGGGGGATAGGGGAAGTGGGTGGGATATTTAAGCCGTTGGCTGGGGTGTCTTTGCCTCCTCCTGGTGGCCAGGTGTATTTCCTAACAGTAAGGAATAAAGTTGTGGACTCGCCCTGCCTTATGGAAGGAAATAAAGCTTTCCAGGAAATAAGCTTAATATCCACCTTATGCACAGGTTCAAAAGGAGACTGCAAAACGTTCAGAACCAAATTAAGGTTTCAATTACAAGCTTTATTCTAGATAATGCCTGAACAAAAACTATGCACATCAGGAAGATTAGCAATTTTCTTGTGAAAAAGAACAGAGAACATTAATTTGACCTTTCAAAGAACTGGCAGAAAGACCTTTCTGCAATCCATCTTGAAGAAACTCTATAATTATTCTTAGCATTCTTTTAAGATTCCTAGAATTCTTAAGAGAACACCAAGTAATAAAGGCGCTCTCAACACTTATAATAGATTCTTCTAGTAACCGGTTTCCTAGCCTGAACAAACTCAGGAAAACCCCTCTGACGAAGAACTATACGTTCAATCTCAAAGCCATCAAGCTTAGAGATTTTAGATCTGGATGGCAAACCGGACCTCGAGACAGAAGATCTTTTCTTGAAGGAAGAGATCAGGACTGATAACTGGACATCTGAATCAGATCTGCACACCAAACTGCTTGAGGCCATTCCGGAGCTATTAGAATCACTGATGCATTCTCTTGCCGGATCTAGGCTATAACTCTGGATAATAGAACCAGAGGAAGAAACACATGGGCTAGCCGAAATGACCAAAGCTTTCACAAAGCATCTGTCTCCAAAGCCCTTTGATCCCTGGACCTGGAGAAATACTGAGGAAGTTTGTGGTTTAACCTGGAAGTCATGAGATCTCTGGTAGGCCCTAAAGATTCACAATCTGACTGAATACATCTGGACAAAGAGACTGTTCCCCTGGATGGATTGTCTGAGAAAATCTTCTTCCCTCCTTGAACATGAACAGCAAACATATGCTAATGATGGATCTCTGCCCAATCCAGAATTCTCTGAACGTTCATCGCCAAGGAACACTTGGTTCCCATGGTGATTGATATAAGCCAGAGCTGTAACATTGTCTCACAAACTGAAGGAAGGATTCTATCCTTGACTGGGCCCAAAAAAGAAGAGTCCTGTGAATTGCTCGGAGTTCCAAAATATTTATGGGCAACCTGACCTCCAAGGCTGCCCATACTCCTCATATAGCAACCCAGCCGGACAGACTTGCATCTGTCGAAATTATAGTCAACAGAGGACGAGCAAAGCTTGCTCCCTGAGAAATGTGCTGGGGAAGTAACCATCACGAGAGAGATTGCCTTACAAGAGAACTCAGGAAGATAATTTGCGATAACTGGGAGTGATCACTGTTCCCCTGATTTAGCATGCAAAGCTGAAGAAGCCTCATATGAAGCCGTGCATAAGGTACTGCGCATCTGATGCTGCCACCATCAAACCTATTACTTCCATGCAGGAAGCTACTGAAGGGAAAAGCTGAGCCTGAAGATTCAGACAAGCAGACATTAACTTTGAAATCCTTGTCTCTGTTAGAGACAATTTCAAGGAGACTGAATCTATTTGAAATCCCAGAAGAGTCACCTTTGTCTGAGGAATCAAAGAACGTTTTGGCAAATTTATATTCCAAACATGAAGCTGAAGAAATTATAACAGTTGGTTGATATGAGATTCTGCTAAAAGTATTGATTAAGCTTGAACCAAAATATTGTCCAAATAGGGGAAAACAGAAATCCACCTGATACCTTATTACTGAAATCAAGTCACCTAGAACTTTTGTAAAGATTCTTGGTGCAGTGGCCAGACAGAATGGAAGAGTCACAATCTGAAAATGTTTGTCCAGAAAGGCAAACCTCAGAAACTAGTGATGATCCAAATACATAGGAACATGCAGTCCTATGTTTAACAGCAGCACAAGTAGCATGTTTATACACCTAGTTTTGTATAACCATAGGACTATAGACAAAGCTAAGGCCCCCATGTTTGAAACGTATTAAAGAGGCTAAAGTGAGGTACAATATATTTTTAAGTTGTGTGTTTATGTAAATGCATTGTAACCCCTGTACATCCTTAATAAAGCCATTTACTTTATCATAACTGTCCCTCAATGAGAGGGGCAGAGTTTGTGGGAATTATACTCTGGTAATGCTGACACACACACAGGATACCGTACACAAAGAGCACTGCCACATTAAAGTAGTATATTTGTTTTTATCTATATAAACATTTAAAGTTTAGTTCATCATCCCCATCTACATATTCTGTCACACAGCATGGTTTATAAGGCTTTCAAACATCAGTCTTTTTTACCATTGTTCCAAGGTTTACATAAATTCATAAACAGAGGATTTTGGCAAATCATTCTGCGACCAACCACTTGAACTAAGGGGAATCTATCAAGAGAGGTGGACAAACATTTTATACCATAAATATGCGTTTTTTTTAATTAAAATAAGAACACATGCAAGAGTGAATAAAAAGCACACAATGAACACAAGGTGGTGCTACAGATTTTCAAAGATCATTGATTGCAGGGGTGGCAATACTTTCATGAAACAATAAAAAGGAGTTGTGTGTGAGAAATTATTGTGCTAAAATTAAAGTATGCTGTTCCCCATATGTCTGAACCCAAAATAGGAATCAGTTACATTTTCATGATTGGCGTCAATACAATTTTTTTTAAAAAAAAGTTTCCAATTTACTTCTTTTATCAAATTTGCTTTGTTTTTGTTATTCTTTGTCGAAGAGATATCTAGATAGGTAGTGTGCACATCTGGATCACTACATGACAGGAAATAGCGCTGCCATCTAATGCTCTTGCTAATGTAGAACATTGATGCTAAACTGCTGCCATATAGCACTGCAGACACGTGCACACTCCTGAGCTTACATACCTGCTTTTCAACAGAGGAGAACAAGAAAACAAATAAAATTTGATAATAGAAGTAAATTGGAAAGTTGTTTAAAATTGTATGTTCTATCTAAATCATGAAAGAAAAAAAAATTGGGTTTATGTCCCTTTAACTGGAAGCAAACATTATACAAGTTATCCCCTTATTTTTCTCCACGTTGCTAGACATATGGTCAGACATCTAACAATACCAAACACAAGTGTTCTAGTTACTACCACAGATATAGTCAACAGTGAAAATCACTTTACTTTTTTCGTTCTTGCATCCAAAAGGGGGGTTATTTTAAACATTTATGTTCCGCGTTTTTTTAAATGGATGTTGTCCTTAGTTTTCACACATGTGGTTGCTTGTTCCTAAGTGCCGACAGTCCCAGTTGCTCAGAAACTAATATGACATGCATTTCCTGCTACTTCTAAAACCTATTTATAACAGCATAATGAGAAAGGAAACCTGAAGTTTTTCTTTCATGCTTCAGATAGGGCCTACAATATTAACCCTTTCGCTGCTAAGCCTTTTTTCACACCACACAGCTGAGCCAATTTTGAGCTTTTTTGCTACCTAGATTGAAACCCTTTTGTAAGTCAAATTTTAGTGAGTCACCCACGCAAATTATATATCATTTTTTTCAGCAGATTCACAATAGACCATTATTACCATTTATAATTCATGGCAAATGATATAGCTTAAATTTTCATAAATAATATTAAAAATGGCCAAGTGACCACATTACTAAATTGTCATCATGGGCATGTGAAATAGGGGCCCATACGGGCTTTTGGGGTTATTATATAAATTAGATAGGCCCCATTGTTCAGAAAAGAAATAAAAGCCCTTTTTTTCTTGCAAGGTGTTCACTGTTACCACAGTGATCACCTGACTATACAGACAAACTTTAAAAAAAAATTGAGCAAGGGACATCTAGAAAATACACTTTATTAGGGGTCTCTGCACATACCAGATATTTTTTATTGCACATAGAATGAGCCATTCCCAAGCAAATCACCATGTGTTTTTTCAACTTAATTTTTAAAATATATTTTGTGTGAGGTCTTGGAGGTCTGTAGTTGCTATGGGAGTGGAGATCAAGGGGTTTGAAGAACCTCTCCCCATCCAGCGCCATTGCAGCTACAGTGAGCTTTCTGGTTCTGCCCCATTTGTGACATCACCCACTAGGCCACCAACGATCCCCGGTAGTGAGGAATAGCTATTGATCAGCGATCCCCCTGCATGACGAAAAGGGCTTATCATGCTCCTACAGGTGCACAACGAGAACGCCTTGTCATGCGCATTGAAGGAGTTAAACAACTTTACAATTTACTTATATTATTAAATTTGGTATCTTTTGAACTAGCTGGATCTTGAGTGAACAATTGACAAGAGGCATTTGTGTGCAACCACCAATCATCAGTTAGCTGCCACTAGTGCATTGCTGCTCCTAAGCCTACCTAGGTATGCTTTTCAACAAAGGATACCAAGAAAACAAAGGAAATTAGATACACTATCTTAATCATGAAGGATAACTTTTGGGTTTCGTGTTTCTTTAACAACGAATTTTGGATGGCAACGATCTTAGTGCAATTGCTCTTTTGGGTGAAGTATTCCATAACTGGATTAGACCATGTGAAAAAGTACATGGAACTGTAGACAAAAACAAATAAAAAAAGGGAACACATACATGATGGAGAACCCTCCACACCATCCTGACGGCTCCTGCATGATCATGCTGTATGGGTGATGATGGCACATTATATAGGAACCACTTGCAAGATCATAGACAGAGTCCCCAACAAGTTAACAAAAGATATACAGACTTTTAAGTACTATATTCCCCCTCTTGTGTAACAGACCTTCAAATTTCTCACTGCACTAAAAAGTATCAGCTTATTAATTATTAATCAAGATGACAAGGACAAAAAAATAAAAAATGTACCTTATTATTTTCATGGTCTCCGCTCACAGCTATAGGATACATGACAAATTTTCCTCCTTTATCTTCGCTGGGAGCACAGGACTCCAAGCTGTCAGGATCGTGTTCGGAACCAAAATTGTGACCCAATTCATGAGTAGTGACCAAGTCTGCTTCCTACAAAGAACGTAGGGAGAAAACATAAAAAACAAATCCCACATATGACAATTAAATACACAATGGCTAGCAGACTACACCGTTGTTCTAATGTTACCATCTGATTTTGAGGTTTGTTATGCTCTCTCTGCTCACATACACAACCCCTTTTTACAAGTGGAGATTACTGCGCTCTTGCCAAACTCTCTTCACTTTTCTCTCTGCCAGTCCTAAAACGATTTGCATGGAGCAGAAAATGCAAAGCATGTATTAGCAACAACTTCTATGACTCCCTCCTAAACTCATCCTTATCCGAACCTTACCAAAGCCTCCAACTGCTCACTATCATCTCCCCTATTCCCTCGGTTCTCTTTCATATACACTCATTTTGTCTTGATACTTTATTCACTTTACTGCATGACTCTAGGGAGAAGAAAGTGAACAAGGAGAAGAAATTTTGAAAGAGTGGTGGTGTTAGGGAAGTGTAGAAATAATGTGTCAGAGCAGAGGGAAGAAAATATGTCATCACCACCTATGTATTATTACAGATACAGTGACAAACACTATTGTTGGGTCTGTTAAAAAACCCTGTATATTTTAATGAATGACTTAAAAAGGACATGAAATAACAATTATTTCTATAAACAACTTTCTAATTTACTTCTATAATCAAATTTGCTTCATTTTCTTGGTGTCCTTTGTTGAAGGGGCAGCAATCCACTCCTGGGCGCTAGTAGAACACACTGAGTGCCTGTGCAGTCACCAATAAGCAGCTAGCTCCCAGTAGTGTATTGCTGCTCCTGAACCTACCTAGGCATGCTTTTCAACAAGAAAACAAAGCAAATTAAATAGAAGCAAATTGAAAACAAAATTTATGCTTACCTCATAGATTTCTTTCTTTCCGAGCATGGAGAGTCCACAACGTCATTCCAATTACTAGTAGGATATTCAACTCCTGGCCAGCAGGTGGAGGCAAAGAGCACCCCAGCAAAGCTGTTAAGTGTAACTTCCCTTACCCATAATCCCCAGTCATTCAGCCGAAAGAAAATGGAAAAAGAAGAAACAAGGGTGAAAAGGTGCCTGAGGTTTACTAAAAAAAAACCTGCCGAATTATGAATAAAATAGAGGGCGGGTCGTGGACTCTCCATGCCTGGAAAGAAAGAAATTTATCAGGTAGGTATAAATTTTGTTTTCTTTCCTATGGCATGGAGAGTCCACAACGTCATTCCAATTACTAGTGGGAACCAATACCCAAGCTAGGAGGTCACGGAATGAAAAGGGAGGGAGAACAAGGCAGGAGGACCTAAACAGAAGGCACCACCGCTTAAAGAACCTTTCTCCCAAAAGAGGCCTCAGCCAAGGCAAAAGTATAAAATTTGTAGACTTTGGAAAAAGTATGCAAAGAGGACCATGTTGCCGCCTTGCAAATCTGTTCCACAGAGGCTTCATTTTTGAAAGCCCAAGAATAGGAGACACTCAGCCTTAGCGGAATGAGCCGTAATTTTCTGAGGAGGCTGCTGTCCAGCAAAACAAATCATACTTCTTAACCAGAGGGAAAAAATAGTAGAAATGGCCTTCTGACTCTTATGCTTTCCAGAGAAAACAACAAACAGGGCAGAAATTTGCCGAAAATCTTTAGTAGCTTGTAGGAAAATTTTAGAGCCCGCACAACATACAAACTATGCAAAAGACGTTCCTTATGAGAAGAAGGATTAGGACAAAAAGAAGGAACAACAATTTCCTGATTAATGTTTCAATCCAACACCACCTTAGGGAGAAACCCTAATTTAGTATGAAGGACCACCTTATCTGCATGAAAAATAAGATATAGGGAATCACACTGCAGAGCTGAAAGCTCAGAAACTCTGCGAGCAGAAGAAATAGCAAGGAGAAACAAAACTTTCCAAGATAACAATTTTAAATCAACAACATGCAACGGCTCAAACGGAGCCTGCTGCAAAACATTAAGAACTATGTTACGGCTCCAAAGAGGAGCAACAGGTTTAAACATTTTTTTTTATTTATGCAAATTATGACACTTTTGGAAGCCTCCCTAAGTGTGATGCGGGAATCCAGACATGGACCTGTTGCTCAGTATGCCTAGAGGGATATGGCTGCACCTCACTGACGAGGCCCACAATAGGCCGTAACGTATGTCTGGGGTTTTGTTGTTTCTTTCGTTCAGAGAGGGATTGCCTGGTATTTCGGGGCTGGACTGTACTGTTAAGTCAGGATCGGACTGATATGTTTCAGGAAATTTTTTCTCTGTGAAAAGGCACATGTTGAGCAAAAAGAGGCTGCTTCTTGGGTGGTAACTAGCCATAGAACAAGCTATTATGCTATTGTTCGTTCCCAGGTTGAGCGCTTCTCTCGTTTTATTTAGGTTTAAACATAGGCCTGATTCTGACCAGGGCCTGAACAAAAGCTTGAACATCTGGTAAATCAGCCAGACGTTTGTACAAAAGAATAGACCGTGCAGAAATCTGACCCTTCAGAGTACTGACTGACAACCCTCTCTCCAGGCCATCCTGAAGAAATGATAAAATTCGGGGAATCCTCACCCGACTCCAGGAAAAACCTTTAGCTTTGCTCAAAAAAGGTATTTACGCCATACCTTATGTTAAATCCTGCGAGTAACAGGTTTATGAGTCTAAAGCATAGTATCAATGACCGCTTCCGAAAAACCACATCTAGACAGAACTAGGCGTTCAATCTCCAAGCAGTCAGCTTCAGAGAATACAGATTTGGATGGAGGAATGGACCCTGATTAGAAGGTCCTTCTTCAGAGGAAACCTCTAAGGAGGAAGAGATTACATTTTCACCAGATCCTGCAAGGCCAGGCGGGAGTTATTAGAATCACTGACGCTCTCTCCTGCTTGATACGAGCAAAGACTCGTGGAAGGAGAGCAAACTGAGGAAACAGGTATGCTAGACTGAAATCCAAAGGAACCGCCAAAGCATCTATCAGGGCGACCTGAGTATCTCTTGACCTTGAACCATACTTTGGAAGCTTGGCATTCTGACGAGACGCCATCAGATCCATCTGCGGACCCCCCCCCCCCCCCCGAGGGTTATCCTGGAGAAAACTTCCGGATAGAGAGCCCACTCCCCGGGATGAAAAATCTGTCTGCTCAGAAAATCCGCCTCCCAATCGTCCATGTCTGGAATGTGGATGGCAGATAGACAATCGCAAGCTTCCGGCCACTGAAGAATGCAAGATACCTCCTTCATGGACAAGGAACTCTGAGTTCCTCCCTGGTGGTTGATGTAAGCCACTGAGGTGATGTTGTCCAACTGGAATGATCAACCGGACTAAAGATAATTGAGGCCAAGCTGTCAAGGCATTGAAGATTGCGCTCAACTCCAAGATGATTATTGAAAGAGAAGATTCTCCCAATACCACAGGCCCTGGGCTTCTATAGAACTCCAAATAGCTACCCAGCCTAACAGGCTGGAGTCCATAGTCACAATCATCCAGGATGTGCCCCGAGACAGATGTCCCTGTGAAATCCACCACAAGAGAAAGTCTCTTGATAGGGGTCCAGATTTATCCTCTGCGATAAATCCAAATGGTTTCCGTTCCATTGACTTAGCATGCAAAGCTGCAACAGTCGTAGATGGATCCGAGCAAAAGGAATGGTGTCCAAGGAACCACCATCAGACCAATCACCTCCATGCATTGAGCCACTGACGAACAAAAGGCAGACTGAAGAGAAGGGCAAAAAGCAAGAAGATTGAATTTTCTGACATCCATCAGGGAAATCTTCATGGACAGGGAATCTGATTGTTCGTAGGAAACACACTTCTGTAGTCTGAACTAGAGAACTCCTTTCCAGCTGTGGGAACGTATAAAAAAAAACATCTCTTTATGAGATTTTGCTAGTTGAAAAGAGGACGCCTGAACCAAGATGTCTAGATAAAGCGCCACAGCAATTCCCTGGGATCTGATCAATGCTAATAGGGCTCCCAGAACTTTTGTGTTAAGATCCCTGTGAATGGGAACGTGTAGGTCATGAACTGACCTTCCTGAATCAATGGAAGAATGGAATGAATAGTTTCCATCTTGAAGAACGGAACCCTGAAGAATTTATTGAGACCCTTTAGGTCTAGGATGGGCTTTTTGGGAACCACAAATAGATTTGAATAGAATCCTTGACCTTGTTCCTCTAGAGGAACTGGTACAATAACTACCAGGGAGGATAGGTCCTCACTCGCAATTTAAGAAGGCCTCCCTCTTTACCTGGTTTGAGGATAGTCTTGACAGGAGAAATCTGCCCCTTAGAGGGCAAGATCTGAATCCTATTTTGTAATCCTGAGATACTATGTCCACAGCCCACGGATCTGGGACATCACGTATCCAAGCCTGTCGAAAAAAAGAAAGCCTGCCTCCCACCTTATCCAAAATCGGATAGGGGCGGACCCTTCATGCTGATTTAGAGTCAGCGGAAGGTTTCTTGTTTTGCTTTCCCTTATTCCAAGGATTGGTCTGGTCTGGAAGAAGGATGACTTCTGTCCTTTAAAGTTGCAAAAGGGAAGGGAACAGAAACGCCTTCTCTGCTCCTTTCTCTGGATGCGGAGAAGGCGTTTGACAGAGTAGATTGGCAATATATGATGGCAGTTCTCGAATATATGGGATTCGGTAGTAAATTTAGGGGGGCAATCAAAAATATATACACGAATCCAGTAGCAACAATTAGGGCAGCGGGATATCAGTCTCGACCTATCAATATATTGAATGGAACTCGTCAGGGATGTCCGTTGTCTCCACTTTTATTTGAGTTGTGCATAGAACCTTTGGCGTCTTGTATTCGCAACTCTAAGGATATCCATGGGGTTAAATTAAATAAAGGGGAACAAACACTAACTTTATTTGCAGACGATATCTTGCTTACAATTACAAAACCAATGCTTTCCCTCCCTAGGTTGTACCAATTATTAGAAGATTTTTTCCAATGTTTCGGGTTTCAAAATAAATTCGGATAAATGCGAAGCACTCCCTCTATCATTACCAACACACACACAAAAGTTGATAGAAGCGAACTTTGATTTTAAATGGGTTAATCATTCCCTAAAATATCTAGGCATACAAATCACAGACACCATAGAAACATTGTATAAAGCAAACTACATCCCAATTTACAAAACTATAAGAAGAGATATATTGAAATGGAAGAAAGGGAACTTTTCTTGGTATGGCAGATTATCGGCCATTAAAATGAATGTCCTACCAAGACTGTTATATATATTTAGAGCTTTACCTATTAAAATCCCAATAAAAGAGCTTGAAGAACTACAATCTGAAATGATTAAATTTATAAGAGGACATAAAACAGCTAGAATAGCTGCTCATATTTTAAAACAACACAAGCTATTGGGAGGTGTAGGAGTCCCTAATCTTAGAGATTATTATCATGCTGCCAGACTGGCACAAAATGCTCTTTTATGTAAAGATTGCCAGGGGATGACATGGCCAGGTATTGAAGCAGATATTGGAAGACTAAGCACTCCGGGAGATATATTATGGAAACCCTCAGATCCAAAAGACCAGAGGATAATTAAACTAAAAACTACAGAAGATTCTAAGCTTATGTGGAGGTCACTAACACATACAATGAAATTACTCTTGCCACACACTATTATAATACCTCTAAGTACACTACTCCCAAAAGAATTTCAAAAACAAATAGATAAGTGGGGAAATAAAGGCCTCTATAGGGTAGCTGATTTCCTAGACAATGGGAAGTTGTTGACATTTACACAATTAAGATATAAAATACACCCAAATACATTGCACTGGTTTTTATATCTCCAAATTTCCCATGCTATAAATACATATAGACTAGGCAGCATCCCAGCCTGCCCAAAAACTGCTCTGGAACAAATGATAATGACACCCGGTAGAAATAAAAAAATGATTACACGCTTATACTTAGCCATTCAAGAAGCAAATAGTTCAGCAAAATTGGTAATTTATGACAAATGGGAACAAGATTTAGCTATAACCTATGATAGAGAAGATTGGAGCCAGATTTTCTCCTCAATGAGGAGAAGCTTAATAGCGGCAGACCTTATCGAAAACTCAATAAAAACCTCATATAGATGGTACCTTACACCACTGAAATCCTCACATTACACCACACAGGGTAGTAGATTATGTTATCGGGGATGTAATGGGATAGGGACCTATTTCCACATGTGGTGGGAGTGTCCAAAGATACAACCTACATGGGACAAGCTTTCTCAACTATTTAAGGTGATTCTAGACGACTCCTTTACATTATCAGCCTCACAGGCCTTACTACATATCCCCCAGGAGTCAATGAACTCAATTACTAATAGATGGGTTAATATTATATGTACAGCAACCAGAATATGTATAGCTAGAAAATGGAAAGTGGGGTCTCCAGAATGGGGTGAGGTAATGATCAAAATTGAAGATGTTTATAATATGCTAGAATCAGCTGCATGGATACAAGGGACATATGAGAGATTCCAAAACATGTGGATACACTGGATTTTAAATAAACAGAAATATGTAGGTACATACAGATCAACACTAAGTAACCAATAAGGCTTTTTTAGGGCAATTAAATTGGAGAGAATAGGAACTTTCTTAAATATAGATATAGCGTTCTAAAGAAATCTACAACATTGTCACTGCTCGACGGGAAAAGTTTAAAGTTAAAGGTTTTTCTTTGTATACAGTTATGAAGTTTAGGTTTTGGGAAATGGGATAAGAGGGGGGAGGGGGTGGAGAGGGAGTTAGGGAAGGGGGGAGAAAAATTGATGAAAATGATATAAACAGGGTGCTGAAAACTTTAATTGTTTTAAGAATACTAGGACATTGTAACCCAGCACACTGTTTTATTATGTTGTATTTGATGTGATCCATGACAATAAAAATTATTTCAACTAAAGTTGCAAAAGGAACGAAAATTAGAAGTCGGTCGACCCTTAGGTCTATTCTTCTTGTCCTGAGGTAGGAAAGATCCCTTTCCACCCATAATCTCTGAAATGATTTCCGCCAGACCAGGCCCAAACAGAGTTGTACCCTTATAAAGGTAAAGCTAAAAGCTTGGCCTTTGAAGAAACATCAGCCAACCAAGAATTTAACCACAGAGCTCAACGAGCTAGGACAGTGAAGCTAGACAACTTAGCTCCTAGTCTAATTAGCTACATGTTGGTACCGCAGATACAAGTATTGGCTAATTTAAGAGCCTTAATCCTATTCTCCTCCGATATCAAATCGGACAGGGCATCGAAAAGAGAAAAAGGAAATGATTCCTGAGAAAATACATATAGTATGCATAGCAGACAAAGCATAGGAAAATCTAAAGAGCAAGAACCAAGAGAGGCCTGAATTTAGGACCTTCAATCAAACTTACACGCTATAGCGTAGACCCAGATCTAAAAAAATTCCCTGCCCCTTTTTTTTTTTAAATTGCACCCGTATAGGTAAGCAAAGCAAGAGCTCTCAGCTATTAAACAGCCTACTTAACCACCAAGCTATTTCGGCAGTAATACGAAAAAAACAACTTACATTTAATATGTAAAAATAGACGAGGAATAAGCAGAGATACTGCTTATAACACAAATCCAGGAAAAAGATTTTACAGTAGCAAGTAAGGGATATGCAAGAAAAAGAAATAATCCCCAAATATACCCTTAATCTGCCCAGCAGGCAAAGAATAAAATAAGCGAGTGAAACTTAAAAATGTATCTAAAACTATGCTACTGAAAAAGGGCGTAGGGATAATATGTTAAAAGCAATAGTTCCTAAAACACCCCCCCCAAAGAATGCTAGAGGATGAGCCCTTAATAAACCCTTGAATATATATAATATATATAGCAGACAAAATAAACAATATCCAGAATATAAGATTAAATAAACTAGATAAAAAACAGGGCCGGATTGGCCAGCAGGGATTTTTCACGGTGGGCCGCATAAACTGGGGCCGGCATGACACACTTCAAGGCTTCAGTGTTCCTTCAAACTGTTTATTGAAGCCAGTGAGACAGTCACGCTTTCATGTCTGCTGCACATTGAGGCCGGTACAGTCAGTCACAGAGAAGAGGGTGATTTTTTATCTATCAGCCTACAGACATTTTCTATTGCAAATTGCAATGCAGAGAGAGCAGCCGTAAAACATTTTTAGCTTCTCTGCTATTCCGTATGGGAAGTGGGAGGGAGGGTTAAAGGCTAATAAGTGCCTGCACGTGGTATGCAGGGAAACCGGAGGGAGACTGAAGAGCAGAGCACAGTAATAAAGATAACGATCTTCCCCTCTAGAGTGACTTCTGACAATCTGTTTTAGAGCTGGACTAAAAATAAGGTAACCCTTCGCTGGACATATTATACAGGCTGTGGCTGTGTAGTGTTTAAATCTGTTATTTGTAACATTTTACTGGGGTTTTAACCTACCTGCACACTTATTCTGAAGGAACTTAAATTAATCCTTTTAATACTATGATTTTGTCATAATTTTATTTTTACTTTATTGCTTAAGCTTCTTCCAGACCAGGTCCATTGAAATAAATAAGTTCACTGTCCAAAGGGGTCCTGGCATTTCTTTGGAGTCTGATGTATATATATATATATATATATATATATATATATATATATATATATATATATATATATATATATATATATATATATATATATGTGTGTGTGTGTGTGTGTATATATATATATATGTATATATATATATGTGTATATATATACATATATATATATATATATATATATACATATATATATATATACATATATATATATATATATATATATATATATATATATATATATATATATATATATACACACACACATACAGACATACAGTATATGTATATATATAAAAATGTGTGTGCGTGTGTGTGCGATGAAATATAGGGCTGGTCTTTAATTTTTTCCAGGGCTGCTTTTTATTCCCAATCCGGCCCTGATAAAAAACATAATTTATGCTTACCTGATAAATTTATTTCTCTTGTGATGTATCGAGTCCACGGATTCATCCTTACTTGTGGGATATTCTCCTCCCCTACAGGAAGTGGCAGAGAGAGCACCCACAGCAGAGCTGCCTATATAGCTCCCCCCTTAGCTCTACCCCCCAGTCATTCGACCAAAGGCTAGGAAGAAAAAGGAGAAACTATAGGGTGCAGTGGTGACTGAAAGTTTAAAAATAAAAATATATATAGATGCCTGTCTTAATAAACAGGGCGGGCCGTGGACTCGATACATCACAAGAGAAATAAATTTATCAGGTAAGCATAAATTATGTTTTCTCTTGTAAGATGTATCAAGTCCACGGATTCATCCTTACTTGTGGGATACCAATACCAAAGTTTTAGGACACGGATGAAGGGAGGGACAAGACAGGGACCTTCAACGGATGGCACCACTGCTTGTAGAACCTTTCTCCCAAAAATAGCCTCCGAAGAAGCAAAAGTATCAAATTTGGAAAATTTGGAAAAAGTATGAAACGAAGACCAAGTCGCCGCATTACAAATCTGTTTAACAGAAGCCTCATTTTTAAAAGCCATGTGGAAGCCACAGCTCTAGTAGAATGAGCAGTAATTCTTTCAGGAGACTGTTGGCCAGCAGTCTCATAAGCCAAACGGATGATGCTTTTCAGCCAAAAGGAAAGAGAGGTAGCCGTAGCCTTCTGACCTCTCCGCTTACCAGAATAAACAACAAACAATGAAGATGTTTGACGGAAATCTTTAGTTGCTTGTAAGTAGAACTTTAAAGCACGAACCACATCCAGATTGTGCAACAGACATTCCTTCTTTGAAGAAGGATTAGGACACAGTGAAGGAACAACAATCTCTTGATTGATATTCTTATAAGAAACAACCTTAGGAAGAAACCCAAATTTGGTACGCAAAACCACCTTATCTGCATGAAAAATAAGATAAGGGGAATCACACTGTAAAGCATATAGCATATAGAGCCGAAGAGATAGCTACTAAAAACAAAACTTTTCAAGATAGAAGCTTAAGATTCATGGAATGCATAGGTTCAAACGGAACACCTTGAAGAACTTTAAGAACTAAATTTAGGCTCCATGGCGGAGCAACAGGTTTAAATACAGGCTGATTCTGACCAAAGCCTGACTAAATGCTCGAATGTCTGGGACATCTGCCAGACGTTTGTGTAGAAGAATAGACAAAGCAGATATTTGTCCTTATAAGGAACTAGCTGATAATCCCTTCTCCAAACCTTCTTGGAGAAAAGACAATATTCTAGGAATCCTAATCTTACTCCACGAGTAACCTTTGGATTCACACCAATAAAGATATTTGCGCCAAATCTTATGAAAGATCTTCCTGGTGACAGGCTTTCTAGCCTGAATCAGGGTATCAATGACCGACTCAGAGAAACCACGCTTTGATAGAATCAGGCGTTCAATCTCCAAGCAGTCAGACGCAGAGAAATTAGATTTGGATGCGTGAACAGACCTTGGATTAGAAGGTCCTGCCTCATTGGCAGAGTCCATGGTAGAACCGAGGACATGTCCACTAGGTCTGCATACCAAGTCCTGCGTGGCCACGCAGGTGCTATCAGAATCACCAAAGCTCTCTCCTGCTTTATTCGTGCAACCAGACGTAGAAGGAGAGGAAATACATAGGCCATATTGAAGGACCAAGGCACTGCTAGAGCATCTATCAGTACCGCCTTGGGACCCCGGGACCTGGACCCGTAACGAGAAAGTTTGGCATTCTGACGGGACGCCATCAGATCCAATTCGGGTGTGCCCCATAGCTGAATCAGCTGGGCAAATACCTCCGGATGGAGTTCTGACTCCCCCAGATGAAAATGATCCTCTGCCCATCGGATTATTTTGGTTACCTCCATCATCGCTAGAGAACTCCTTGTTCCTCCTTGATGATTGATATAAGCTACAGTCGTGATGTTGTCTGACTGAAACCTGATGAATTTGGCCGCAGCAAGCTGAAGCCTCGCCTGAAGCGCATTGAATATCGCTCTCAGTTCTAGAATATTTATCGGGAGAAGAGATTCCTCCCGAGACCATAAGCCCTGTGCTGGTATCTGTCGTTACAATGAGCCACTCTGGCCTGAGGAAACACATTCCCTGAGACAGGTGGTCCTGAGACAACCACCAGAGAAGAGAATCTCTGGTCTCCTGGTCCAGATGCAGCTGAGGAGACAAATCTGCATAATCCCCATTCCACTGTTTGAGCATGCATAGATGTAGTGGTCTGAGGTGTAGGCGGGCAAAAGGAACTATGTCCATTGCCGCTACCATGATTCCGATTACCTCCATATACTGAGCCACTGATGGCCGAGGAATGGAATGAATAGCTCGGCAAGTGGTTAAGAGCTTTGATTTTCTGACCGCCATCAGAAATATTTTCATTTCTCCCTAGGAAGGAAACTCTTATAAGAGGGAAGAGAGAACTCTTTTTTATGTTCACCGTCCACCCGTGAGATCTCAGAAAAGCCAACGCAATGTCTGTGTGAGACTTGGATAGCTGGAAAGTTGACGCCTGAAATAAGATGTCATCTAGATAAGGCGCCACTGCTATGCCCCGTGGTCGTAGAACCGCCAGAAGGGACCCTAGCACCCTTGTGAAAATTCTGTGAATAGGGATGTGTAGATACGCATCCTTTACGTCCACGGTGGTCATATATTGACCCTCCTGGATCAGAGGTAGAATAGACCGAATAGGCTCCATCTTCAATGATGGAACTTTGAGGAACTTGTTTAGAATGTTGAGATCCAAGATTGATCTGAAAGTTCCCTCTTTTTTGGAAACCACAAACAGGTTTGAGTAAAAACCTAGCCCCTGTTCCTCTTTTGGGACTGGGCGGATCACCCCCATGGTATGTAGGTCTTCTATATAGCGTAAGAACGCCTCTCTCTTTGTCTGTTTACAGACAATCAAAAAATGTGAAAAGTCCCCCTTGGAAGAGAGCCTTTGAATTCCAGAAAATATCCCTGGGACACAATTTCTAAAACCCAGGGATCGTGAACATCTCTTGCCCAAGCCTGAGCGAAGAGAGAGAGTCTGCCCCCTACTAGATCCGGTCCTAGATCGGGGGCTACCCCTTCATGCTGTCTTAGAGGCAGCTGCCGGCTTCTTGGCCTGTTTACCCTTGTTCCAAGCCTGGTTAGGTCTCCAGACTGACTTGGATTGGGCAAAATTCCCCTCTTGCTTTGCAGCAGAGGAAGCTGAAGCGGGGCCACTCTTGAAATTCCAAAAGGAACGAAAATTATTTTGCTTGGTCCTCATCTTATTTAATCTATCCTGAGGGAGGGCATGACCTTTCCCTCCAGTGATGTCTGAAATAATCTCTTTCAGTTCAGGCCCGAATAGGGACTTTCCTTTGAAAGGGATGTACAAAAGTTTAGTTTTAGATGACACATCAGCAGACCAGGATTTAAGCCATAACGCCCTGCATGCTAAAATGGCAAAACCTGAATTCTTTGCCGCTAATTTAGCCAGTTGAAAAGTGGCATCTGTAATAAAAGAATTAGCCAATTTAAGGGCCTTAATTCTGTCCAAAATTTCTTCTAATGGAGTCTCCATCTGAATAGCCTCTTCTAGAGCCTCAAACCAGAAAGCAGCTGCAGTAGTTGCAGGAACAATGCACGCAATAGGTTGAAGAAGAAAACCTTGATGAACAAAAATTTTCTTCAGGAGACCCTCTAATTTTTTATCCACAGGATCTTTGAAAGCACAACTGACTTCAATAGGTATAGTTGTACGCTTAGAGTAGAAATAGCTCCCTCCACCTTAGGAACTGTCTGCCACGAGTCCCGCATGGTGTCAGATATGGGAAACATTTTCTTAAAAACAGGAGGGGGGATGAACGGAATACCTGGTCTATCCCACTCCTTAGCAATACTATTCACAATCCTCTTAGGGACTGGAAACAAAAAACATCAGTGTAAACAGGAACGTCTAAGTATTTATCCATCTTACACAATTTCTCTGGGACCACTATAGTGTCACAATCATCTAGAGCCGCCAATACCTCCCTGAGCAATAAGCGGAGGTGTTCAAGCTTAAATTTAAAGGCCGTCATATCAGAATCTGTCTGAGGAAGCGTCTTTCTCCCTCAGATAACAAATCCCTCACCCCTACCTCAGAGCATTGTGAGGGCATATCAGATACGGCTACTAAAGCGTCAGACTGCTCAGCATTTTTCCTTAACCCAGAGCTATCCCGCTTTCCTTGAAAACCAGGCAGTCAGGATAAAACCTCTGTGAGGGTTGTATTAATAACTGTGGCCATTTTTTGTAAAATAAATGAATTTAACGCACTAGAAGTACTTGGCGTCACTTGTGTGGGCGTTACTGGTTCTGACACTTGGGGAGAGCTAGATGCTAAACCCTCATTTACTTCTGACTGAGAATCATCTATTGCTCTATTTTTAAGTGCTAATATATGTTCTTTATAGTTTATGGACATATCAGTACAATTGGACACATTCTAAGAGGGGGTACCACAATGGCTTCCAAACATATTGAACAAGGATTTTCCTTGGTGTCAGACATGTTAAACAGGCTAGTAATGTAACAAGCAAGCTTGGAAAACACTGTAAACAAAGTAAATAACACTTAGAAATAAAACGGTACTGTGCCTTTAAGAGAAAAAAAGCTGCACAAATTCTGCAAAACACTGTAAAAAAGCAGTAAACATAACGAAATTTTTACAGTAGTATCATATAGCCTTAGTAACTTTGCACAGCTATGCAAATAAACAATTAACCCCTTAATGGCAAAACCGGATTGAAAAAACATCAAAACCAGTAAAAAAGACATTCAGCACTTTGCCACAGTTCTGCTGTGGCTCCTACCTGCCCTTCAGAACAATTTGTGGGGGGAAAAAACTTCTTTAACAGCCCTCAAACACGGCAGGAACCTCTGGAGAAGCAGTTAGAAGTCTCAGAGGAGGCACGAAAATAGGCCCCTCCCACCTCACTCAATGTTTTGAAGCCTAACAGACAAACACTAGAGTGTCTCTTAATTAACCATATGGGTTAGAAAACTCAAAAACAAGTCACAATGACCCCTTTAGTCCCTTCAAAAAAACGTTATAATTGCATCATTTACTGAATAAACAAAAACGTTTTTACCAAACAGTGTCACCAGTAACTAATGAGCCCTTCATGCAAGCTGAAATTCCTATCCAAGTGTCTGAATACAGCTTACCCTTCCCTCATGGGGATATTGCCAGCCTTTTCTAGAAATAACAGTCTGTCTAGAAAAAAATAGACTGAACATACCTTAATGCAGTTTAGCCTGCAAACTGTTCCCCTAACTGACGTTTTCCTGTACTCACAAATTTCAAAAAACTCCAGCCACCATGATAGTTAAAAGACCTTTATTTTCTTATCCTGGGTCCCAACATACAACGTTTCAAGCCAATATGGTACATGACTAAGAGCCATATTGGCTTGAAACGTTGTATGTTGGGACCCAGGATAAGAAAATAAAGGTCTTTTAACTATCATGGTGGCTGGAGTTTTTTGAAATTTGTGATTGTGCTGAGGACTTGGCAAGTCTGTTGCTCCGTGCCCCACAAGAGAAGATTTAGGTGTGCTGTTTTCCACTTTTTTGAGTTTTCCTGTACTCTTCAGCCCTTGTGAGAACAGCAGTGGATCTTAGTTACAAAATGCTAAGATCATCATCCTCCTTGCAGAAATCTTCATCCCTTTCCTGCCAGAGAGTAAATAGTACACACCGGTACCATTTAAAATAAACTTTTGCTTGAGAAAATAAAAACCTAACATTTTTGTCACCACACTCCTCTTTGCCCTTCCTAGCAGTTAAGCAGGCAGAGAGAATGACTGAGGGGTGGAGCTAAGGGGGGAGCTATATAGGCAGCTCTGCTGTGGGTGCTCTCTCTGCCACTTCCTGTAGGGGAGGAGAATATCCCACAAGTAAGGATGAATCCGTGGACTCGATACATCTTACAAGAGAAAAACTTGTAAAGCCTGAGTCTGAGCACTAAAAGTCCCGTTGGTAGGCTAAAAAGCAGCACAAACCTTTGTCACTGATTATCAGTAGTGAGCCCTGTAACAAAATAGCCCAAACCTGTGGATATAATTACAAAACATACACACTCTTCCTGAGGGTAGCAGGTCCCACCAGGTCCCTGACTTCCCAGTCCTTCCTCCTTCATGTTCTGTGATAAATAATAAGGACTTACCCTCCAGAGCCTTCTGCTGTGGGGCATTGCAGCAGCTGCAGGTCTGTCAGACTCATCAGGGCCGCTGACAGGGAACTGAATGTAAAAGAAACAACAGAGTAACCAACCCTGGCTTACTATAAAAGGGGTAGCAATAATGTTAGAAATAAAGCAAAGACAACCTTGCCGCTTTCTAACTGCTAACAGCCACCATTACTCTTACTAAAGAGATTGACATGGACACAGCTAGACCCCAATCCTTGCTTGAAGGGAAAAGTACCCATAAAAGGATTAAATATCTTCAGACACCGTCTTCGCACAGCCTCCATTGACAGAGGCAAAGAGAATGACTGGGGATTATGGGTAAGGGAAGTTACACTTAACAGCTTTGCTGGGGTGCTCTTTGCCCCCTCCTGCTGGCCAGGAGTTGAATATCCCACTAGTAATTGTAATGACGTTGTGGAATCTCCATGCCATAGAAAAGAAATTAGGTTTAAGATTGTATGCTCTAATGGGAAAATAGGGTTTCATGTTCTTTTAAAAGACACTCATATATTACTGTGTGTTTAACCCATTAGTTAAAAACCCCCCACAGGCGATGATGTACTTCAGCAACGTGCTCTAAATAGGGATGCAGATGAAAAATGAAGCACATGCATGTATGCTGCGTCTGTCTTGCTAACTGACTTCAACCTTATTTAGGGTGGTGTATAATCACAACTTGATTTTCAGATTAAAGGATTACTAACCCCCCCACGAACTGACCACATATATTATACCATACCTAAACAAAACATAATGTACCTACTTTTTGAATAAAACAATGCTGCATATCGTTCTAAAATAGGTTTAATTTTTGGCGATGTCAAAACATCCAACCCCCAAATAAGGGCCGTACATGCTCTAAATAAATGTCCAATCGTATCTAGATTTAATCAATAAATTATGTGAAGATTTTGTCACCCTGCGCAAGTGCATTTAGTTAGTTTAATTTGCGCATGTGCAATTGCTCTCCCTGGTGCCGAAATTACCCACAAAGTAATAAAAAATATATGCGCATTTGAGTGGCTCTCCTACTCTCGGCAGAGACATCCATTGAGTGACGTCTTCAAGGACGGGGATAGGGCTTGCGCATGCGCATTGCGGCTAAGTGCTACCATATTTCAACTGGGGTTGTCAGCCCGGAATGGACAACCTGCAATGGTACCCACGGAGTGGGTTTGGAAACCATTGAAAAATAAAAATTTAAATTGCGGCTAAAAGATAGATGTTTAAAAATAGAAGTGCATTAGAAAAAAATTGTTTCTAAACGTTTAAAACGATTTTTGTTAACTTTGTTTTTGCTTACAGTGTCCCTTTAAGCCCAAGCAAACGGTAAATGGATCTTCTTGTTAAATAAAAGGCGGTAATGAAAGAGGATTTCATTTATACATTAACCTATAATGTTAAAGTGCAGGAGGTCAACGTATATAGAATATAATTTAAGAATACGAATTGGAGAATAATCATATGCTTTTTGTTATCAATGACTTGTTTATATACATCACTATTTTTGCACCACTTTTTCTTTCATGTAATTGGCAAGAGTCCATGAGCTAGTGACGTATGGGATATTACAATCCTACCAGGAGGGGCAAAGTTTCCCAAACCTCAAAATGCCTATAAATACACCCCTCACCACACCCACAATTCAGTTTTACAAACTTTGCCTCCTATGGAGGTGGTGAAGTAAGTTTGTGCTAAGATTTCTACGTTGATATGCGCTTCTCAGCATTGTTGAAGCCCGATTCCTCTCAGTGTACAGCGAATGTCAGAGGGACGTGAAGGGAGTATCACTTATTGAATACGATGATTTCCCTAACGGGAGTCTTTTTCATAGGTTCTCTGTTATCGGTCGTAGAGATTCATCTCCAACCTCCCTTTTCAGATCGACAATATACTCTCAATTTACCATTACCTCTACTAATAACTGTTTTAGTACTGGTTTGGCTATCTGCTATTTGTGGATGGGTGTCTTTTGGTAAGTATGTTTTTTATTACATAAGACACCTTAGCTATGGTTTGGCACTTTATGCATTTATATAAAGTTCTAAATATATGTATTGTACTTATATTTACCATGAGTCAGGTTCATGTATTTCCTTCTGCAGACTGTCAGTTTCATATTTGGGGAATATAAACATTTTTTAAAAGAAATGTATTTCTTACCTGGGGTTTAGTCTTTTTTTCAATTGACTACTTATTGCAAATTGCGGGCGGTATTAGGCCCGCGGGTGCGTCAAATGCGACACTTTATTGCGTCATTCATGGCGGGAAATTATTTTTGGCACAAAAAAAATACGTCTATGACGCAACTTTGTCATTTCCGGCGTCATACTTGACGCCGAGACCTTTCACACGGCTGCGTCATTAGTGACGTGAGTGTGTCGTTTCCGGTTATTTTTTACATGCAGATAGTGTATCCATCAGTAATAGTACATCGCCAGTTGCAGTTCCTTCAACTTCTAATGTGCATAATATACCTGTAAATTTTAAAGAATTTGTTTCTGATTCTATCCTGAAGGCTTTGTCTGCATTTCCACCTTCTAATAAATGTAAAAGGTCTTTTAAAACTTCTTATTTAGTTGATGAAATTTCAAATGACCAACAACATAATAATTTATCCTCTTCTGATGAGGATCTATCTGATACAGAAGATCCTTCCTCAGACATTGACACTGAAAAATCTACTTATTTATTTAAAATAGAGTATATGTTAATTACTTTGGATATTGAGGTAACCAGTCCTCTTGACGTTCAGTCTAATAAACGTTTAAATGCTGTTTTTAAACCTCCTGTGGTTTCTCCAGGGGTTTTTCCTATTCCTGAGGCTATTTCTGATATGATTTCTAAGGAATGGAATAAGCCAGGTACTTCTTTTATTCCTTCTTCAAGGTTTAAAAAATTGTATCCTTTACCAGGAAAATCTATAGAGTTTTGGGAAAAAATCCCCAAAGTTGATGGGGCTATTTCTACTCTTGCTAAACGTACCACTATTCCTATGGAAGATAGTACTTCCTTTAAGGATCCTTTATATAGGAAGCTTGAATCTTATCTAAGGAAGGCCTATTTATATTCAGGTCATCTTCTCAGACCTGCAATTTCTTTGGCTGATGTTGCGGCTGCATCAACTTTCTGGTTGGAGAATTTAGCGCAACAGGATTTGGATTCTGACTTATCTAGCATTATTCGCTTACTGCAATATGCTAATCATTTTATTTGTGATGCTATTTTTGATATTATCAAAATTGATGTTAGATCCATGTCTTTAGCTATATTAGCTAGAAGAGCTTTGTGGCTTAAATCTTGGAATGCTGATATGACATCTAAATCTAGATTACTATCTCTTTCTTTCCAAGGTAATAATTTATTTGGTTCTCAGTTGGATTCTATTATTTCAACTGTCACTGGGGGAAAGGGAGTTTTTCTGCCTCATGATAAAAAACCTAAGGCTTCTAACCGTTTTCGTTCCTTTCGTCAGAATAAGGAACAAAAACTCAATCCTCCCCCCAAGGAATCTGTTTCCAATTGGAAGCCTTCCTCAAATTGGAATAAATCCAAGTCATTTAGGAAACCAAAGTCAGCCCCTAAGTCCGCATGAAGGTGTGGCCCTCATTCCAGCTCAGCTGGAAGGGGGCAGATTAAGGTTTTTCAAGGATTTTTGGATAAAATCTGTCCAAAATCAATGGATTCAGAGCATTGTCTCTCAAGGGTATCGAATAGGATTAAGAGTAAGACCTCCTGTGAGAAGATTTTTTCTCTCACGTATCCCAGCAAATCCAGTAAAAGCTCAGGCTTTCCTGAAGTGTGTTTCAGACCTGGAGTCTTCAGGGGTAATCATGCCAGTTCCTCTTCTGGAACAAGGTTTGGGGTTTTATTCAAATCTATTCATTGTCCCAAAGAAGGAAAATTTATTCAGACCAGTTCTGGATCTGAAAATTTTGAATCGTTATGTAAGAGAACCAACTTTCAAGATGGTGACTATAAGGACTATTCTGCCTTTTGTTCAGCGAGGACATTATATGTCCAAAATAGACTTGCAGGATGCATACCTTCATATTCCGATTTATCCAGAACATTATCAGTTTCTGAGATTCTCTTTTCTAGACAAGCATTACCAATTTGTTGCTCAACCATTTGGCCTAGCAACAGCTCCAAGAATCTTTTCAAAGGTTCTGGGTGCCCTACTCTCTGTAATCAGAGAACAGGGTATTGCGGCGTTTCCTTATTTGGACGATATCTTGGTACTAGCTCAGTCTTTACGTACTGCAGAATCTCACACAAATCAACTAGTGTTGTTTCTTCGGAAACATGGTTGGAGGATCAATTTACCAAAAAGTTTCTTGATTCCTCAGACAAGGGTCACCTTTTTAGGCTTCCAGATAGATTCAGTGTCCATGACTCTGTCTCTAACAGACAAGAGACGTTTAAAATTGGTTGCAGCCTGCCAGCACCTTCAGTCTCAGTCATTCCCTTCAGTGGCTATGTGCATGGAAGTTTTAGGTCTCATGACTGCAGCATCGGACGCAATCCCCTTTGCTCGTTATCACATGAGACCTCTACAGCTTTGTATGCTGAATTAATGGTGCAGGGATTATACAAAGATATCACAATTAATATCCTTAAATCCCAATGTAAGACACTCTCTGACATGGTGGATAGATCACCATCGTTTAGTTCAAGGGGCTTCTTTTGTTCGGCCAACCTGGACTGTGATCACAACAGGTGCGAGTCTTTCAGGTTGGGGAGCTGTTTGGGGATCTCTGACAGCACAAGGGGTTTGGAAATCTCAAGAGGCGAGATTACCAATAAATATTTTAGAACTCTCAGAGCTATTCTCAGAGCTCTTCAGTTTTGGCCTCTGTTAAAGAGAGAACCGTTCATTTGTTTTCAGACAGACAATATCACAACAGTGGCATATGTCAATCATCAGGGTGGGACTCACAGTCCCCAAGCTATAAAGAAGTATCTTGGATACTTGCTTGGGTGGAATCCAGCTCCTGTCTAATCTCTGCGGCGCATATCCCAGGTGTAGACAATTGGGAGGCGGATTATCTCAGCCGCCAGACTTTACATCCAGGGGAGTGGTCTCTCCATCCAGATGTTTTTTCTCAGATTGTTCAGATGTGGGGTCTTTCAGAGATAGATCTCAAACAAGAAACTTCCCAGATACCTGTCCAGGTATGTTCTGGCAGAAGCAGTGGATGCGCTGACACTTCCTTGGTGTTATCATCCTGATTACATTTTCCCGCCTCTAGTTCTCCTTCCAAGAGTGATCTCCAAAATCATCATGGAACAATCATGTGTGTTGCTGGTGGCGCCAGCATGGCCACACAGGTTTTGGTATGCGGATCTGGTTCGGATGTCCAGTTGCCCGCCTTGGCCACTTCCGTTACAGCCAGACCTTCTATCTCAAGGTCCGTTTTTCCATCAAGATCTCAAATCATTAAATTTGAAGGTATGGAAACTGAACGCTTAGTACTAAGTCATAGAGGTTTCTCTGACTCAGTGATTAATACTATGTTACAAGCTTGTAAATCTGTCTATAGAAATATTAATTATAGAGTTTGGAAGACTTAATTTCATGGTGTTCTTCTCATAAATTCTCCTGGCATTCTTTTAGAATTCCTAGAATTTTACAGTTTCTTCAGGATGGTTTGGATAAGGGTTTGTCTGCAAGTTCCTTGAAAGGACAAATCTCCGCTCTTTCCGTTTTTATTTCACAGAAAGATTGCTATACTTCCTGATTTACACTGTTTTGTTCAAATTAAGCCTGTCATTAAATCAATTTCTCCTCCTTGGAGTCTTAATTTGGTTCTGAAGACTTTACAGGCTCCTCCATTTGAACCTATGCATTCTTTGGACATTAAACTACTTTCTTGAAAAGTGTTGTTCCTTTTGGCAATCTCTTCTGCTATAAGAGTTTCTGAGCTATCTGCTCTTTCTTGTGAGTATCCTTTTCTGATTTTTCATCAGGATAAGGCAGTTTTTCGGACTTCTTTTCAATTTTTATTTAAGGTTGTGAATTCTAACAACAATAATAGAGAAATTGTTGTCCCTTCCTTGTGTCCTAATCCTAAGAATTCTTTGGAAAGATCCTTACATTCCTTGGATGTGGTAAGAGCTTTGAAATATTATGTGGAAGCTACTAAAGATTTCAGGAAGACTTCTAGTCTATTTGTTTTATTTTCTGGTCCTAGGAAAGGTCAGAAGGCTTCTGCTATTACCTTAGCTTCTTGGTTAAAACTTTTGATTCATCAAGCTTATTTGGAGTCGGGTGAGGCCCCGCCTCAGAGGATTACAGCTCATTCTACTAGATCAGTCTCCACTTCGTGGGCTTTTAAGAATGAAGCTTCAGTTGATCAGATTTGCAAAGCGGCAACTTGGTCCTCTTTGCATACATTTACTAAATTCTACCGTTTTGATGTATTGATAATTGTGCTTTATACAAAAAAATCATAACCACCATAAAAAAGGGGTGGGCCTCATGGACTCTTGCCAATATGAAAGAAATGAATTTATCAGGTAAATTCTTACATAAATTATGTTTTCTTTCATGTAATTGGCAAGAGTCCATGAGGCCCACCCCTTTTTTATGGTGGTTATGATTTTTTGTATAAAGCACAATTATTTCCAAATTTCCTTTGTTGATGCTTTCTACTCCTTTCTTTATCACCCCACTGCTTGGCTATTCGTTAAACTGAATTGTGGGTGTGGTGAGGGGTGTATTTATAGGCATTTTGAGGTTTGGGAAACTTTGCCCCTCCTGGTAGGATTGTATATCCCATACGTCACTAGCTCATGGACTCTTGCCAATATGAAAGAAATGAATTTATCAGGTAAGTTCTTACATAAATTATGTTTTTTCTTTTTTTAAATTTATTTTATTTGTATTTTTGGCAAATAAAAGCAGTTTGTTTATAAATCCATCTGCGCTGTTTTTCAGTTACACTACGCATGTTGCTATACCTTTGTAAGGATGGTTTTTCCATAATTCTTTGTACTGGTCAATCCGGTGTTTAAATAGATAGACTTTTTGGCAATCTCACTGTCATAAGCTGTTGGTAGGGAAAAAATAAATACATAATTAAACCAATTTAAAAAAAAATAAAAAATAATACAGCAGGAACATATTGGGAAAACACAGTTGTATGTGCACCATGCACACTACGTGGAGATTTGTTGGCATTTTTAAATCTAGTTTTGAAGATCAAGTCATGGTGTTTCTCTAATCAGACAGCACAGCAGTAGATCATGTGGCTGTGAGTTTGCAGCATTAAGGATAAAAAAATTACCCGACTACTACTTAAAAATCTATATTTTTTTATCCACTCTGTTTTTGAGTATGATATATTAAAGAGACATAAACAATGTTCACATTTGCTAACCTTTAGGACAAATGCCTCCATGGGTGTTTGGTTTGTGAGAACCAACATACGCCAGTCCAAGAGTCCCCATGTCAAAGTCTTGGTATGTGAAGAGATGTGCCAGGCAGACATCAGAAGCCCTCTCAGATATATCATAGCTGAATTGCTGAAAACAGGACAAGGTTGTTATCATGGGCAACTGACCAAAGGTAATTTGGCTAAAGTAATACATATGGTTAACAATTTGTTGATCTATTCCACTGGTTTTCGAACCTGTCCTCATGCCCCCCTAACAGGAAGGAATTTCATACTATCTGAACTGGAGCACAGGTGAAATAATCAGCTGATTAGTAAACTTAAATGAAGGTAAACTTTCACGAATGAGTGCCCGTTTTTTAAAAATACTATTAAAAACAGGGGCACTTTCATTCATGAAAGTTTACATTTCAGCGGTTTTGTTAAAATACCTTTTCTTCTTGCAAGCCGGAGCAGCGATTCCCCCGCACGCAGCTCGTCTCTTCTTGCGTCAGCAATGACAAATCCAGCTTCTACCAATCACGGCGTGGCCTCAGGCAATGTTTGCTCTGGGAAGAAACCCGTAATTGGAGGAAGCCGGATTCCTCATTGCTGAGGCAAGAACAGACAACCTGCGGAGGGGGAATCGTTGCTCTGACTTGCAAGAAGAAAAAGTATTTTAACAAAAACAGTAATATTTAATGAATGAAAGTGTCCTGTTTTTAATATTTTAAAAACGGGCACTCATTCGTTAAAATTTACCTTCACTTTAATTTACCTGCTCTCACCCAAGGAAATCCTGAAAATCTAGCCTGTTAGGGAGGCCTGAGGACAGGTTTGAAAAACATATTATGCTTACCAGATAATTTCCTTTCCTTCTGTATGAGGAGAGTCCACGGCTTCATTCCTTACTTGTGGGAAATACAGAATCTGGCCACCAGGAGGAGGTAAAGACACCCCAGCCAAAGGCTTAAATATCCCTCCCACTTCCCTCATATCCCAGTCATTCTGCCAAGGGAACAAGGAACAGTAGGAGAAATATCAGGGTATAAAGGGTGCCAGAAGAAATAAACAAAAATTTTGGTCCGCCCAACGGAGAACACGGGCGGGGGCGTGGACTCTCCTCATACAGAAGGAAAGAAAATTATCTGGTAAGCATAATTTATGTTTTCCTTCTTAATATGAGGACAGTCCACAGCTTCATTCCTTACTTCTGGGAAACATATACCCAAGCTCTAGAGGACACTGAATGAAAACGGGAGGATAAAAAGAGAGGCGGACCCTATTCTGAGGGCACCACAGCCTGCAAAACCTTTCTCCCAAAATCTTCAGATGTTGCCTACTAAAGTTTCCATTTTATATTTATACATATTAATTTCCCACATGGATTATTCTTACTACCTGTATGGAGTACCATGGATTCTTCACTTACGTCTGTTACACATGGATTATTCTTACTACCCGTAAGGAGTATCCTGGATTCTTCACTTACATCTGTTACACATGGATTATTCTTACTACCTGTAAGGAGTATCCTGGATTCTTCACTTACGTCTGTTACACATGGATTATTCTTACTACCTGTATGGAGTATCCTGGATTCTTCACTTACATCTGTTACACATGGATTATTCTTACTACCTGTAAGGAGTATCCTGGATTCTTCACTTACGTCTGTTACACATGAATTATTCTTACTACCTGTATGGAGTACCCTGGATTCTTCACTTACGTCTGTTACACATGGATTATTCTTACTACCTGTATGGAGTACCCTGGATTCCTCACTTACGTCTGTTACACATGGATTATTCTTACTACCTGTATGGAGTATCCTGAATTCCTCACTTATGTCTGTTACACATGGATTATTCTTACTACCTGTATGGAGTGCCCTGGATTCTTCACTTACGTCTGTTACACATGGATTATTCTTACTACCTGTATGGAGTACCCTGGATTCCTCACTTACGTCTGTTACACATGGATTATTCTTACTACCTGTATGGAGTATCCTGAATTCCTCACTTATGTCTGTTACACATGGATTATTCTTACTACCTGTATGGAGTGCCCTGGATTCTTCACTTACGTCTGTTACACATGGATTATTCTTACTACCCGTATAGAGCACCCTGGATTCTTCACTTACGTCTGTTACACATGGATTATTCTTACTACCTGTATGGAGTATCTTGAATTCCTCACTTACGTCTGTTACACATGGATTATTCTTACTACCCGTATGGAGCACCCTGGATTCCTCACGACTGTTATTGACCGCTCGCTCTCTCTGCAATATTTGTGTTATATACACCACACAGGTATCTAATGTCAGAAGTTATTACCCCTTTCCATGTTAAACAGTCATGCGTAGTGATATAAAGCCTTATCATAAAGCTAACATTATACTTCTTGCCAGTACCATCACTATTTTCACAAAATGTAAAGTTGCATTGCAAATAACTTGTGCTGAAAGTAAAGCTATTCCTACACACAATCCTACCTCCAGCAGTTGTTTCACATCCCATGCATCCTTGTTCTCATTTGGAAAACTTCTTCCCATGTTATAATGCTTTACTGCAGTATTCTCTGGCTCTTTGTGTACAATAATCTGAAAAACAGAAGATTTTTTTTTAAATATTGACAGGTTGATATCGTCTGTCCTACAATGATAAATACATTGACATTACCTGCTCATTGTAAACATGGATATCACAATGCTAACCCACATAGACACACCTAATATGTAATGCAGAAGGCATCTGTATAAAGCCAAAAGAAACCTGCAGATTATTAAACCTTAGAAACAGCTAAATGCGATTAATGTGTCTCTCTGCAATTGTCCTCAGGGCTCCCCTTTATTATTATTTCCTTAACGGGACATAAAAAAAGTTGGGATAGAGACAAAATAACAAAATTTATGCTTACCTGATGAATTCCTTTCTTTCCGGATATGGAGAGTCCACAACGTCATTCAATTACTAGTGGGGAATATCACTACTAGCCAGCAGGAGGAGGCAAAGAGCCACACAGCAAAGCTGTTAAATGTCACTCATAATCCCCAGTCATTCGACCGAAGGGAAATGGAAAAAGGAACAACACAAAGGTGTAGAGGTGCCTGAGGTTTAGTAAAAAATAACGGTCTAAATTAAGGGTGGAGTCGTGGACTCTCCATATCTGTAAAGAAAAATTTTTATCGGGTAAGCATACATTTTGTTTTCTTTCCTAAGATATGGAGAGTCCACAACGCCATTGAATTACTAGAGGACACGGAATGAACAGGGAGGGAGAACAAGACAGGCAAACCTAAACAGAAGGCACCACCGCTTGAAGAACCTTTCTCCCAATAGAAGCCTCAGCCGAGGCAAAAGTATCAAATTTGGAAAAAGTATGCAGAGAGGACCAAGTTGCCGACTTGCAAATCTGTTCCACAGAAGTATAATTTTTAATAGCCCAAGAAGATGAGACAGCCCTAGTAGAATGAGCTGTAATTCTCTCAGGAGGCTGCTGTCCAGCAGTCTCATAAGCAAAATGAATCATTCTTCTCAATCATAGGGAAAGGGAAGTAGCAGTAACCTTCTGACCCTTACGCTTTCCAGAGAAACAAAACAGAGCAGAGGACTGGCGAAAATCCTTAGTAGCCTGTAGGTAGAATTTAAGAGCACAAACAACATCCAAGTTGTGCAAAATACGTTCCTTATGGGAAGGAGAATTAGGACAGAGAGAAGAAACAACAATTTCCTGATTAATATTTCTATCCGAAACCACCTTAGGGAGAAACCCCAATTTAGTACGCAGGACCACCTTATCCGCATGAAAGATAAGGGAAGGATAATTATACTGCAAAGCCGAGAGTTCCGAAACTCTCAGAGCAGAAGAAATAGCAATAAGAAACAAAACTTTAAAAGATATCAATATCTAAAGAATGCATAGGCTCAAATGGAGCCTGATGCAAAACCTTAAGAACAAGGTTAAGGCTCCAAGGAGAAGCAACAGGTTTAAACACAGGCCTGATTCTGACCAGATCCTGACAAAAAGATTGAACATCTGGCACATCCGCAAGACTTATGTAAAAAGTAAATTTATGCTTACCTGATAAATTACTTTCTTTTACGATATGACGAGTCCACGGATTTCATCCTTACTTGTGGGATATTAACCTCCTGCTAACAGGAAGTGGCAAAGAGCACCACAGCAGAGCTGTATATATAGCCCCTCCCTTCCCCTCCAGTCATTCGGCCGAAGGTTACAGGAAGAGAAAAGGAAAGGCTAAAAAGGTGCAGAGGTGACTGAAGTTTACAAAAAAATAAAATAAATCTTTCTTAAAATAACAGGGTGGGCCGTGGACTCGTCATATCGTAAAAGAAATTAATTTATCAAGTAAGCATAAATTTACTTTTCTTTTACAAAGATATGACGAGTCCACGGATTTCATCCTTACTTGTGGGAAACCAATACCAAAGCAATAGGACACGGATGAAAGGGAGGGACAAGACAGGAACCTAAACGGAAGGCACCACTGCTTGAAGAACCTTTCTCCCAAAAATAGCCTCAGAAGAAGCAAAAGTATCAAATTTGTAAAATTTGTAAAAAGTATGAAGGGACGACCAAGTCGCAGCCTTACAAATCTGTTCAACAGATGCATCGTTTTTAAAAGCCCATGTGGAAGCCACAGCCCTAGTAGAATGAGCCGTAATTCTTTCAGGAGGCTGCTGTCCAGCAGTCTCATATGCCAGGCGAATGATACTTCTCAGCCAAAAAGAAAGAGAGGTAGCTGTAGCTTTCTGACCCCTGCGCTTTCCAGAATAAACAATGAATAATGAAGATGATTGACGGAAACCCTTAGTTGCCTGTAAGTATAACTTTAAGGCACGGACCACATCCAAATTATGCAACATACGCTCCTTCTTAGAAGAAGGGTTAGGACACAAGGAAGGAACAACAATTTCCTGATTAATATTCTTATTTGAAACAACCTTAGGAAGGAATCCAGGTTTGGTATGTAACACCACCTTATCAGAATGAAAAATAAGGTAAGGGGAATCACACTGTAGTGCTGAAAGCTCAGAAACTCTTTGAGCAGAAGAAATAGCAACTAAAAACAGAACTTTCCAAGATAACAATTTGATATCCATGGAATGCATAGGTTCAAACGGAACCCCTTGAAGAACTCGAAGAACTAAATTCAAACTCCAGGAAGGAGTAATGGGTCTATATACAGGCTTAATTCTAGATAGAGCCTGACAAAAAGACTGAACATCTGGCCTTTAAGGAACTCGCTGATAACCGTTTCTCCAATCCTTCTTGGAGAAAAGACAGAATCCTAGGAATCCTAACTTTACTCCATGAGTAACCCTTAAATTCACACCAATAGAGATATTTACGCCATATCTTATGATAGATCTTTCTAGTGACAGGCTTTCTGGCCTGTATCAAAGTATTGATGACCGAATCAGAGAATCCTCGCTTCAATAAAATCAAGCGTTAAATCTCCACGCAGTCAGCTGCAGAGAAATTAGATTTGGATGTTGGAAAGGACCTTGAATGAGAAGGTCCTGTCTCAATGGAAGTTTCCACGGTGGCAGAGAGGACATGTCCACTAGATCTGCATACCAAGTCCTGCGTGGCCACGCAGGCGCTATCAGGATCACCGATGCTCTCTCCTGTTTGATTCGAGCAATCACGCGTGGGAGGAGAGGAAACGGTGGAAACACATAAGCTAGGCTGAACAACCAAGGCACTGCCAAGGCATCTATCAGTTCGGCCTGAGGATCCCTTGACCGGGATCCGTATCTTGGAAGCTTGGCATTTTGTCGAGATGCCATCAAATCCAAATCTGAGAATCAATGAGGCAAATAACTCCGGGTGAAGTTCCAACTCCCCTGGATGAAAAGTCTCTCAACTTAAAAAATCAGATTCCCAGTTCTCTACTCCTGGGATGTAGATCGCTGACAGATGACAAGAGTGGGCCTCAGCCCAACGGATTATCTTGGATACTTCTATCATCGCTAAGGAACTCCTTGTTCCCCCCTGATGATTGATATATGCCACAGTCGTAATGTTGTCCGACTGGAATCTGATGAATTTGGCCGAAGCCAACTGAGGCCACGCCTGAAGCGCATTGAATATTGCTCTCAGTTCCAGAATATTGATTGGAAGAAGAGACTCCACTTGAGTCCAAACACCCTGAGCCTTCAGGGAGTTCCAAACTGCACCCCAGCCCAGAAGGCTGGCATCCGTTGTCATTATCACCCACGAGGGCCTGCGGAAACAAGTCCCTTGGGACAGATGATCCGGCGACAACCACCAAAGAAGAGAGTTCCTGGTCTCTTGATCCAGATTTATCTGAGGAGATAAGTCCGCATAATCCCCATTCCACTGTCCGAGCATGCACAGCTGCAGTGGTCTGAGATGAAAGCGAGCAAACGGAACTATGTCCATTGCCGCTACCATTAATCCAATTACCTCCATACACTGAGCCACTGATGGCCGAGGAATGGACTGAAGTGCTCGGGAAGTATTTAGAATCTTTGATTTTCTGACCTCCGTCAAAAATATTTTCATGGCTACCGAGTTTATCAGAGTTCCCAAGAAAGGAACCCTTGTCTGTGGGACAAGTGAACTCTTCTCTATGTTCACCTTCCAGCCGTGAGTTTTCAGAAAAAACACAGTGTCCGTGTGAGATTTTGTGAGATGATATGTTGACGCCTGAATCAGAATAACGTCCAGATAAGGCACCACCGCTATGCCTCGCGGTCTGAGAACCACCAAAAGAGACCCTAGAACCTTTGTGAAGATTCTGGGTGCTGTAGCCAACCCGAAGGGAAGAGCCACGAACTGATAATGTTTGTCCAAGAAGGCAAACCTTAGAAACTGATGATGATCCTTGTGGATTGGAATATAAAGGTAAGCATCCTTCAAGTCCACGGTAGTAATATATTGACCCTCCTGGATCATTAGTAAAATTGTTCGTATTGTCTCCATCTTGAATGATGGAACTCTTAGAAATTTGTTTAGACACTTGAGGTCTAAGATGGGTCGGAACGTTCCCTCCTTTTTGGGAACCACAAATAGGTTTGAGTAAAACCCCTGTCCCAATTTTGGGACTGGACAAATTACTCCCATAGTCGAAAGGTCTTTTACACAGCGTAAGAACACCTCTCTTTGAAAGATGAAATCTCCCTCTTGGGAAAAAGTCCTTGAATTCCAATTGATAACCATAGGTCACTATTTCTAGTGCCCAGGGATCCTGAACATCTCTTGCCCAAGCATGAGCAAAGAAAGAGAGTCTGCCCCCTACTAGATCCAGTCCCGGATCGGGGGCCGCCCCTTCATGCTGTCTTAGGAGCAGCAGTGGGCTTTTTGGATTGTTTATCCTTATTCCAGTTCTGATTGGGTCTCCAGACTGACTTAGATTGGGTAAAATTCCCTTCCTGCTTTGAGGAAGAAGAAGCGGGGGGTCCTCCTTTAAAGTTCTGAAAGGAACGAAAATTATTCTGTTTACCCCTCATTTTAACCGACTTATCCTGAGGTAGGGCATGGCCTTTACCTCCTGTAATATCAGAAATGATTTCCTTCAATTCTGGCCCGAAAAGGGTCTTACCTTTAAAGCTAAAAGCTTATGTTTTGATGACACATCAGCAGACCAAGATTTGAGCCACAATGCTCTACGTGCTAAAATAGCAAATCCTGCATTTTTTGCCACTAATTTAGCAATTTGAAAAGCGGCATCAGTAATAGAATTAACTAGCTTGAGAGCCTTAATTCTATCTAAGATGTCGTCTAATGGAGTCTCAACCTTAAGAGACTCTTCTAGAGCCTCAAACCAAAAAGCTGCTGCAGTAGTTACTGGAACAATGCAAGCCGTAGGTTGTAAAAACAAACCCATGATTAACAAATAACTTCTTTAGTAGACCCTCTAATTTCTTATCCATAGGGTCTTTGAAAGCACAATTATCCTCAAAGGGTATAATAGTACGCTTAGCTAGGGTAGATATAGCTCCCTCTACCTTAGGGACCGTTTGCCATGAGTCCCGAATGGTATCTGATATGGGAAACATTTTCTTAAAATTAGGAGGGGGAGAAAACGGTATACCCCATTCCTTTCTAATAATTTCCGAAATTCTCTTAGGAACCGGAAAAACATCAGTGTAAGTAGGTACTTCCAAATATTTATCCATTTTACACAATTTCTCTGGAGGAATCACAATAACAAACTTCTTGATTGAAGAAACTAAAACTAACACCTCACTTTACCATGTCTTCCTAGTATAACACAGGCAAAGAGAATGACTGGAGGTGGAGGGGAAGGGAGGGGCTATATATATATATATATATATATATATATATATATATATATACAGCTCTGCTGTGGTGCTCTTTGCCACTTCCTGTTAGCAGGAGGTTAATATCCCACAAGTAAGGATGAAATCTGTGGACTCGTCATATCTTTGTAAAAGAAAGAATAGATAATGCCGAAATCTGACTCTTTAGAGAACTGGCTGACAACCCTTTCTCAAGACCTTCCTGGAGAAAAGACAGAATTCTAGGAATCCTGACCCTACTCCAAGAGTAGCCCTTTGATTCACACAAATAAAGATATTTACGCCATACCCTAGGGTAAATTTTCCAAGTGACAGGCTTGCGAGCCTTAATCATGGTCTCAATGACCGACTCAGAAAACCAAAGCTTAGTCAGGACTCCAAGCAGTCAGCTTCAGAGAAGTGAGATTTGGATGGAGGAATGGACCCTGTGTTAGAAGGTCCTTCCTCAGAGGCAACCTCCAAAGTGGAAGAGATGACATCTTCACCAGGTCTGCAAACCAGATCCTGCAAGGCCACGCAGGAGCTATTCAAATTCCTGATGCTCTCTCTTGTTTGATACGAGCAATGACTCATGGAAGGAAAGTAAACAGAGAAAACAGGTATGCCAGACCAAACACCCAAGGAACCGCCAGAGCATCTATCAGAACTGCCTTCAGATCTCTTGAACTTGAACCGTACCTTGGAAGCTTGGTGTTCTGACAAGATGCCATCAGATCCAACTCCAGCACCCCACATTTGAGGGTTAACCTGGAGAACACCTCCGGATGGAGAGCCCACTCCCCAGGATGAAAAATCTGTCTGCTCATAAAATCTGCTTCCCAGTTGTCCAATCCTGTAATGTGGATGGCAGATAAACAATTGTGAGCTTCCGCCCACTGAATAATCAGTGCCTCCTCCTTCATGGCTAAGGAACTCAGAGTTCCTCCCTGGTGGTTGATGTAAACCACTGAGGTAATTTTGCCCGATTGGAACCTGATAAACCGGGCTAAAGATAACTGGGGCCAAGCCAACAGAGTATTGTAAATCGCTCTCAACTCCAAGATGTTTATGGGGAGAGCAGACTCCTCCCAAGTCCATAGACCGTGAGCCTTTAAGGATTCCCAGACTGCTCACCAGCCTAGCAGACTGGCATCCGTAGTCGCGAACACCCAGGAAGGTCTCCGGAAGCATGTACCCTAAGACAGATGCTCCTGAGAAAACCACCACGGGAGAGAGAGTCTTTTGTCAACAGGTCCAGATCTATCCATTGTCTGAGCATGCATAATTGCAATCGAACAAAAGGAATGATGTCCATGGAAGCGACCATCAGACTAATTAGCTCCATACATTGAGCCACTGATGGCTGAACAGTAGACTGAAGAGAGAAGCAAGAGGAGAGAAATTTGATTTTCTGACCTCTGTCAGAAAATTTTTCATAGATAGGGACCATAATAGATTCCCTAAGAAAACCACCCTTGCAGCTGGAACAAGGGAACTATTTTCCAGATTCACTTTCCAACCATGGGAACGTAGAAAAGAAAACAAGATCTCTGTATGAGAGTTTGCTTATTGAAAAGATGACACCTGAACCAATATGTCATCCAGGTAGGGCGCCACAGCAATTCCTCAAGACCTGATCATTGCCAATGCAAAGTGAGCGCCCAGAACCTTAGAGAATATTATGGCAGCTGTGGAAAGACCAAACAGAAGAGCTACAAACTGAAAGTGTTTGTCTAGAAAGGCGAATCTCAGGAACTTGTGATGATCCCTGTAGATGGGAACATGAAGATACGCATCCTTCAGGTCTATGGTCGTCATGAACTGACCATCTTGGACCAAAGGAAGAATGGAACGAATGGTTTCCATTTTGAAGCATGGTACCCTGAGAAACTTGTTGAGGCACTTTAGATCTAAAATAGGTCGAAAAGTTTCCTCTTTTTTTGGAACCACAAACAGATTTGAATTGAATCCTAGACTAGACCCTGCTCCCTGGAACAATCACTCCCAGGGAGGAAATGCCTCTCTTTTTACCTGGTCTGCAGATAATCTTAAAAGGTGGAATCTGCCCCTGGGTGGGCAAGATTTGAATTCTATTTTGTAACCCTGAGATACTATGTCCACAGCCCAAGGGTCTGGAACATCTCTTATCCATGCTTGATAAAACAGGGAAAGTCTGCCCCCCCACTTGATCTGATCCCTGACCGGGGGCAGACCAAGACTGATTGGGTTTCCAAGAAGACTTGGATTGCTCCTGCTTCGAAGAGGAAGACCTTTGAAGTTACGAAAATTACTTTGGCATCCTTTAGGTCTGTTTTTCTTATCTTGTGGGAGAAAATACCCTTTTCCACCCGTAATATCAGAAATTATTTCTGCCTGGTCCAAACAAGGTCTTACCCTTGTAAGAAAGTGCCAGAAGCTTGGACTTGGAGGTAACATCAGCTGACCAGGATTTTAGCCACAAAGCCCTGCGGGCTAGGACAGTGAACCTAGACATCTTGGCTCCCAGTCTAATAACGTGCATGTTATCAGAAATAAAGGAATCGGCTAGTTTGAGAGCCTTAATCCCATCTTGGATTACCTCCAATGGAGTTCCTTCTAAAATAAGATGCCACTCTTGCTACTGTGGTAATACAAACTGCAGGTTGCCATTGAAGACCCTGATTTACATACAACTTTTTCAAATAAGCTTCCAGCTTCTTGTCCATGGGATCCTTAAAGGAGCAGCTACCCTCTATAGGAATCGCAGTTCTCTTAGCCAGAGAAGAAATAGCCCCTTCTACTTCTCCCATTCCTGTGAAATAATCTCCGTCACATGTTAAATCTAAAGTTTACTTCTTCAGAATCAGGTAAAGGAATTATACTATCCGACACATCCTCCTCAGACTTATGAGGGAGAGCAACCTGCGTATCAGTAGGAGGAACAGAAACCTTACTATCTGAATGTTTAATTTTCCTCTTGCGTTTTCCCAGTATAGGAAAAGCAGATAATGCCGCAGATACTGCAGAAGATATCTGAGCCGCAAAATCTGCAGGCAAATAAACTCCTCCAGGAGGCTAAGAGAAACTGGAGGGCACTGTATGTGATGCCATAGAGGCTTGGGACATTTAAGGAGAAGACTGTGGCATAGCCTGAACAGCATCATCCTGAGAGACATTAGGCTCAGAAACAAAAAATCTGTCTTTACTTTTCAAGATTTTATCTAAACATGAGGAACAAAATTGCATGGGTAGAACAATTTGGGCCTCAAGACACAACAAACATTTGTCCATAGGAACAGACTACTGCTCCATGTTCCCAGCTTAAGGTATACACACAGAAAACCAGAAAAATTCTCCATTTTTTTTTCAATACAGTCACTTTAAATTTCAAATGTACACCGAGCGATATTGCACTAAAAAAAAAAAACAACCCCCCCATGAAGGCTCTTTACACCTCAGCAAACTGAGGTACCCTACCTGCCAACCAGAGACACAAACAGCTTGTCAAAGTAACCCTGTCGGTCTCAAAAATCAATCAGCACAGCTGATGCCGCTCTAAAAGCGGAAGAGACAGAGAGTCATGTGACCTTTTTTTTTTTAAACACTGCGCAGCAAGAGAAAGCACGCGTTACAAAGCCGGCAAAAGCTTAACTGGAAACTGACTTGCGATTCCTCTGCAATCAGTGCCGTTCTTAAAGCCATACTTAATCACAAATGCACCACTTAATGGCCCCTTAGAACCACCAGTTGAAAAGCAAATAAACACTGAGCCACAGATAACGTTAACCCTTTCCTATCCATAAGAGGGTTAACCCTTAAGTCTCCATATACATTTCCTGTGCCTGCACACTGCCAAAATAAAATAAAAAAAACTTACTAAGGGTTTAACATATCTCATTAAAATAAAGCAGCAAAAACCTTTTAAGTGCAAGTCTCCAAGACCTAGAAGACAAAAGCACTTACCTGCACATCCAGCTGTCCTGCAGGTAGACAGCTTACAAGGCGTGAAAGGACACATTCTCCTTACAGAGAAAAAGAAAGAACAGAGTAACCAACTCTGGTTTTCTATACCAAGGGCAGCAAACCTGTCAAAAAACCAAGCAAGGACTACCTCACAACTTTCTAACTGCTTAAAAGCCACAACTAATCTACTGAAGAGATTAACGTGGACACAGTTAAACCCAAAAACTTGCTTGTAGGTCAAATTCTTCAGACACCAAACTTTATCTCCCCCACTGACAGAGGCAAAGAGAATGACTAAGGATTATGGGTAGGGGAGTGACATTTAACAGCTTTGCTGTGGTGCTCTTTGCCTCCTCCTGTGGGCAGGAGTGATATTCCCCACTAGTAATTGAATGACGTTATGGACTCTCCATATCTTGTGCCTCACCACTAACCCTTTCTTTTAAGTTTCTGAATTGTACAGCTCTAACTCCCCCCCAAACAATTCCTTTCTTTCATGTAATTGGCAAGAGTCCATGAGCTAGTAACGTATGGGATATACAATCCTACCAGGAGGGGCAAAGTTTCCCAAACCTCAAAATGCCTATAAATACACCCCCACCACACCCACAATTCAGTTTTACAAACTTTGCCTCCTATGGAGGTGGTGAAGTAAGTTTGTGCTAGATTTCTACGTTGATATGCGCTTCTCAGCTTTTTTGAAGCCTGGTTCCTCTCAGAGTGCAGTGAATGACAGAGGGATGTGAAGGGAGTATTACCTATTGAATACAATGGTCATCCTAATGGGGATCTATTTCATAGGTTCTCTGTTATAGGTTGTAGAGATTCCACTCCTACCTCCCTTTTCAGATCGACGATATACTCTTATATACCATTACCTCTGCTGATTCTCGTTTCAGTACTGGTTTGGCTATCTACTTTATGTAGATGAGTGTCTTTTGGTAAGTATGTTTCCTGTATTTAAGACACTCTCAGCTATGGTTTGGCACTTTATATTTAAAGTTCTAAATATATGTTTTTACTTATATTTGCCATGATTCAGGTTTATCAGTATATTTCCTTTTTGCAGACTGTCAGTTTCATATTTGGGAAATGCATTTAGAAAAAAAAATTCTTACCTGAAGTTTTCAAATTGACTCTCTTTTCAAAATTGCGGGCTGTTATGCTATAATTTATTGCGTCATTCTTGGCACAAGAATTACGTTTGTAGACGTAATGCCGTCATTTTCGGTGTCTTAGTTGGCGCCAAGTTTTTTCACGTAGTTGCGTCATCTATGACGCTTGTGTTTGTTGCAGACGTTCTTGGCGCCAAAAAATATTTTGGCAGTTGGGCGTCATACTTGGCGCCAAACTTTTTGACATTATTTAAGACATCATTTCTTTTTGCTTCTGGTTTCCAGAGGCTTATTTTGTTTTGCATTTCTTTCCCATTTCTGAAACTGTTATATAAGGAAATTGATAATTTTACTTTATATGTTATTTTTTCTCTTACATATTGCAAGATGTCTCAAACTGACCCTGTTTCAGAATCTACTACTGGAATCCTACTGCCTGATGCTGGTTCTACCAAAGCTAAGTCCATTTGTTGTAAACTTGTGGTAACTGTTCCTCCGGCTGTAATTTGTGATAGTTGTCATGACAAACTTTTACATGCAGACAATATTTCCATTAGTAGTAGTCCATTACCTGTTGCTGGTCCTTCAACAACTAATGCTCAGGATATTCCTGTTAATGTGAGAGAATTTGTTTCTAATTCCATTCAGAAGGCTTTGTCTGTCATACCGCCTTCTAATAAACGTAAAAGGTCTTTTAAAACTTCTCATAAGATTGATGAATTTTAAATGACCGACAACATTCTGATTTATCTCTCTCTGATGAGGATCTATCTGGTTCAGAAGATTCTGCCTCAGATATTGACACTGACAAATCTTCATATTTGTTTAAAATGGAGTATATTCGTTCCTTATTAAAGGTGTTGATTGCATTAGATATGGAGGAGAGTAGTCCTCTTGATATTAAAACTAATAAACATTTAAATTCGGTTTTTAAACCTCATGTAGTTATTCCTGAGGTTTTTCCAGTTCCTGATACTATTTCAGATGTGATTTCTAGGGAATGGAATAAACTGGGTGGTACTTTTACTCCTTCTTCAAGGTTTAAGAAATTGTATCCTTTGCCTTCTGATAGATTGGAGTTTTGGGAAAAGATCCCCAAAGTTGATGGGGCCATCTCTACTCTTACAAAGTGTACTACTATTCCTACGGCAGATAGTACTTCTTTTAACCCCTTAATGACCACAATGTACCCTTTATGTCACTGGTCGTTAAGGGTTTTTTCAGGACATAATAGCACAAGTCTAACAAGAACACGCTATTAATGCCCTCCCTCCAGCAGGCTTTGTGGAATAGAGCAGTCTCAACGCTGGTGGCAAGACCGCGCTATAAAACAATCAAGTCCCAAAAAAAGTACAGGGTACGTCGCTGGTCCTTAAGGGGTTAAAGATCCTTTAGATAGGAAACTTGAATCTTATCTAAGGAAGGCTTATTTATGTTCAGGTCATCTTCTTAGGCCTGCTATTTCTTTAGCAGACGTTGCAGCTGCTTCAACTTTTTGGTTGGAAACCTTAGCGCAACAAGTACCAGATCATAATGTGTATAGCATTGTTACGTTAATTCAACATGCTAATAATTTCATTTGCGATACCATTTTTGATATCATTCGAATTGATGTTAGATATATGTCTTTAGCTATTTTAGCTAGAAGAGCTTTATGGCTTAAATCTTGGAATGCTGATATGACCTCTAAATCAACGTTGCTATCTCTCTCTTTCCAAGGTAATAAATTATTTGGTTCTCAGTTGGATTAGATTATTTCAACTGTCACTTGGGGAAGGGAGCTTTTTTGCCTCAGGATAAAAAAATCTAAGGGTAAATTTAAGGCTGCTAACCGTTTTCGTTCCTTTTGACAAAATAAGGAACAGAAACCTGATCCTTCCCCTAAGGGAACAGTTTCCAATTGGAAGCCTTCTTCAGTCTGGAATAAATCCAAGCCATTTAAAAGATCAAAATCCGCCCCCAAGTCCGCATGAAGGGGAGGCCCTCATTCCAGCCCAGCTGGTAGGGGGCAGACTAAGATTTTGAACATGGTCTCTCAGGGGTACAGAATAGGTTTCAAAGTAAGGCCGCCTGTGAGAAGTTTCTTTCTCTCACGCATTCCAGTGAACCCAGAAAAAGCTCAGGCTTTCCTGAAGTGTGTTTCAGACCTGGAGTTGTCTGGGGTAATTGTGCCAGTTCCTTTTCAGGAACGGGGTCTGGGGTTTTATTCAAATCTGTTCATTGTCCCAAAGGAGGAGAATTCTTTCAGACCAGTTCTGGATCTAAAAATTTTGAATCGTTATGTAAGAATTCCAACATTCAAGATGGTGACTATAAGGACTATTCTGCCTTTTGTTCAGCAAGGGCATTATATGTCCACAACAGACTTACAGGATGCATATCAGTTCCTGAGATTCTCTTTTCTAGACAAGCATTACCAATTTGTTGCTCTTCCTTTTGGCCTAGCAACAGCTCCAAGGATCTTTTCAAAGGTTCTCGGTGCTTTACTCTCTAATTAGAGAGTGGGGTATTGCGGCGTTTCCTTATTTGGTCGATATCTTGGTACTTGCTAAGTCTTTAAGTTCAGCAGAATCTCACACAAATCAACTAGTGCTGTGTCTTCAAAGACATGGTTGGAGGATCAATTTACCAAAAAAGTTCTTTGATTCCTCAGACAAGGGTCATCTTTTTAGGTTTCCAAATAGATTCAGTATCCATGACTTTGTCTCTAACAGGCAAAAGACATCTGAAATTGGTTGCAGCTTGTCGGAACCTTCAGTTTCAATCATTCCCTTCAGTAGCTATGTGCATGGAGATTTTAGGTCTCATGACTGCAGCATCGGACGCGATCCCCTTTGCTCGTTTTCACATGAGACCTCTTCAGCTTTGTATGCTGAACCAATGGTGCAGGGATTATACAAAGATATCACAATTAATATCCTTAAATCCCGATATTCAACTATCTCTGACTTGGTGGTTAGATCACCATCGTATAGTTCAAGGGGCCTCTTTTGTTCGCCCAACCTAGACTGTGATCACAACAGATGCAAGTCTTTCAAGTTGGGGAGCTGTCTGGGGATCTCTGACAGCGCAGGGGGTTTGGAAATCTCAAGAGGCGAGAATACCAATCAATATTTTGGAACTCTGTGCGATTCTCAGAGCTCTTTAGTTTTGGCCTCTACTGAAGAGAGAACCGTTCATTTGTTTTCAGACAGACAATGTCACAACCGTGGCATATGTCAATCATCAGGGTGGGACTTACAGTCCTCAAGCTATGAGAGAAGTATCTTGGATACTTGCTTGGACGGAATCCAGCTCCTGTCTAACTTCTGCGGTCCATATCCCAGGTATAGACAATTGGGAAGCGGATTATCTCAGTCGTCAGACTTTTCATCCGGGAGAGTGATCTCTTCACCCAGATGTGTTTTTTCAGATTGTTCAGATGTGGGGGCTTCCAGAAATAGATCTGATGACTTCTCATCTAAACAGGAAACTTCCCAGGTGTCTGTCCAGGTATCCTCAGGCGGAAGCAGTGGATGCGTTGACACTTCCGTGGAATTATCAACCTGCTTATATTTTCCGCCTCTAGTTCTTCTTCCAAGAGTGATTTCCAAAATCATAATGGAGCATTTGTTTGTACTGCTGGTGGCTCCAGCATGGCCACACAGGTTTTGGTATGCAGATCTTATTCAGATGTCCAGTTGCCAACCTTGGCCACTTCTGTTAAGGCCAGACCTATCTCAAGGCCCGTTTTTCCATCAGAATCTCAAATCAGTAAATTTGAAGGTATGGAGATTGAATGCTTAGTGCTTAGTCATAGAGGTTTCTCTGACTCAGTGATTAATACTATGTTGCAGGTTCGTAAATCTGTGTCTAGAAAGATTTATTATCGAGTTTGGAAGACTTACATTTCATGGTGCTCTTCTCATAAATTCTCTAGGCATTCTTTTAGAATTCCTAGTATTTTACAGTTTCTTCAGGATGGTTTAGATAAGGGTTTGTCTGCAAGTTCCTTGAAAGGACATATCTCTGCTCTGACAGAAAAATTGCTAATCTTCCTGATATTCACCGTTTTGTTCAGGCTTTGGTTCGTATCAAGCCTGTCATTAAATCAATCTCTCCTCCTTGGAGTCTAAATTTGGTTTTGAAGGCTTTACAGGCTCCTCCGTTTGAGCCTATGCATTCTCTGGACATTAAATTACTTTCTTGGAAAGTATTGATCCTTTTGGCCATCTCTTCTGCTAGAAGAGTTTCTGAATTATCTGCTGTTTGTGAGTCTCCTTTTCTGATATTATATATTTCATCAGGCGGTTTTGCTGAATTAGTTTACATTTTTACCTAAAAGTTGTGAACTCCAACAACATTAGTAGAGAAATTGTTGTCCCTTCTTTGTGTCCTAATCCTAAGAATTCTCTGGAGAGATCTTTACATTCTTTGGATGTGGAAAGAGCTTTGAAATATTATGTTGAAGCTACTAAAGATTTCAGGAAGACGTCTAGTCTATTTGTTATCTTTTCTGGTTCTAGGAAAGGTCAGAAGGCTTCTGCCATTTCTTTGGCATCTTGGTTAAAGCTTTTGATTCATCATGCTTATTTGGAGTCGGGTAAATCCCCGCCTCAGAAGATTACGGCTCATTCTACTAGGTCAGTTTCCACTTCCTGGGCTTTTAAGAATGAAGCTTCTGTTGATCAGATTTGCAAAGCAGCAACTTGGTCTTCTTTGCATACTTTTACTAAACTCTACCATTTTGATGTTTTTTCTTCTTCAGAAGCAGTTTTTGGTAGAAAAGTTCTTAAGGCAGCTGTTTCAGTTTGATTCTTCCGCTTATAATTTCAGTTTTTTTTTCATTATAAAGATTAAAACTTTTGATTTGGGTTGTGGATTAATTTTTCAGTGGAATTGGCTGTCTTTATTTTTATCCCTCCCTCTCTAGTGACTCTTGCGTGGAGTTCCACATCTTGGGTATTTGCTATCCCATACGTCACTAGCTCATGGACTCTTGCCAATTACATGAAAGAAAACCTAATTTATGTAAGAATTTACCTGATAAATTCATTTCTTTCATATTGGCAAGAGTCCATGAGACCCACCCTTTTTATGGTGGTTATGATTTTTTTGTATAAAGCTGTCAGGGTTTTTTCCCTGTTGTGTTTGCCATGTGCTGCTGGCAGCCATTTTACTCACCTCTCTTCCTGACAATGGTGCATTGTGGGGGATGCTGCTCAATTCCTGCACTTCTTTTTATGGCCAGACAGGTGTGCATCATCCATGTGAGACAGGATGCAGTCTCAGAATTGTGATGTCATCACTTATTATTTAAAGGGCCTCTGTTCAGTATGCTTTGCCTTTGCGTTGTCTCAGACCTGTTTGTGAGAGCTCCTGTGTATTACCTGGCTGCCTGACGTCCTTTCTGGTTCCTGATCCCTGGCTTGTTCCTGACTCTGCTGTTTTCCTTGTTCCTGATTCCGGCTCGTCTGACTATTCGATTTGGCTCCTGACTCGGCTCGTCTGACTACCAGCTCTGGTTTTGATTCCTGGCTTGTTATTTGACTTGTGGATTTTTTTTATTTTTTGATATTAATAAAGGTGTGATTATTTTTGCACTTCTCGTCTCAGTCTGATTCCTGGCACCCTGACATTACGCAAAGGCCATGAATCCTGATGGTGCTAATAATCCACCTTTACCTGCCATCATTTCCACAATGGATGTACAGGATCATCGCTTGGATCAATTTGCACTAGCCCTGCAAACCCTGCTGACTCGCACTGCACATTTGGACCAAAGTGTCCCGAAAGTTATGGCTTCTCCTGTTTCCGCTGCTGCACCTATGCCTACCAGGTGCGGGCATTATGAGTATCTTGTAATGCCCTTTGGCCTATATAAAGCTCCTGCTGTTTTTCAGGAATTTATTAATGATGTCCTACGAGATATGTTGCAACAGTGTGTTGTGGTGTACTTAGACGTCATCCTCATACACTCACCCACACTTGAGGCTCATCGTTCTGATGTTACACGGGTTCTTCAGAGACTACGTGAAAACGGCCTGTTTTGTAAACTCGAGAAATGTGAGTTCCATCAGACTCAAGTAACCTTCCTAGGTTATGTTATCTCCGTTGCAGGGTTCTCCATGGATCCTGACAAGTTATCTGCAGCTCTGCAGTGGCCTCGCCCAGTTGGTCTTCGGTCTATTCAACGTTTTTTGGGGTTCGCCAATTACTATAGAAAGTTTATTAAAAACATTTCTTCCTTGGTCAAACCTATCACAGACATGACCCGTAAAGAGAATGATTCACTCCATTGGTCACCTACTGCCATTAAGGCCTTTGATAGTCTTAAGACTGCCTTTGCTGCCGCTCCAGTTCTGGCTCATCCTAACCCTGTCCTGTTTTTCGTTCTTGAGGTAGATGCGTCTGAGACTGGAGTAGGTGCCCTCTTGTCTCAACGTCCTACACCTGACGTTTCCTTGCATCCGTGTAGTTTCTTCTCTAAGAAATTGTCTCCAGCGGAGTGCAATTATGAAATTGGCGACAGGGAATTACTGGCCATAATTTTGGCACTGGAATGGAGGCATCTTCGAGGGTACTAGCGTGCCAGTGCTCATTATTACGGACTACAAGAATTTAACTTATCTATCTGAAGCAAAACGTTTGTCGCCCGACAGGCCAGATGGGCGCTATTTTTGTCTCTGTTTAATTATGTGGTCTCCTACCTGCCTGGTAGTAAGAATGTTAGGGCTGACGCCCTCTCTCGACAATTTTCACCTCTGTCCAAGGAGGAGTCTGTACCTACTCCTGTTATACCTCCTAACCATATTTTGGCTACCATACGTACTAATTTAACTTCTCCCTTGGGGGAGGAGATCCTGGCTGCACAAACCAATGCACCTCCTGAGAAACCTAATGGTAAGTGTTTTGTTCCTGAGAATCTTCGAACTAAACTTTTGCACACTTACCACTATCCTAAAGCCACAGGTCACCCAGTCAAGAACCAAATGATTTAGTCTGTCACTCGACAATTCTGGTGGCCAGGTCTTCATTCTGATGTTGCTGCATATGTTGCCTCCTGCTCAGTTTGTGCACAGAATAAGACTCCTTGACGTCTTCCTGTGGGGGTCTTCAACCTATTGCTAATGGTGAGCGTCCTTGGACACATCTTTCCATGGACTTCATTGTCGAGCTCCCTGTTTCCAATGGCAATACTGTTATCCTTATGGTGGTTGACCGTTTTTCTAAAATGTCACATTGCATTCCCTTGATGAAGCTGCCTACCGCTCAGGAGCTTGCTTCAATTTTTGCCCGGGAGGTCTTCCGTTTACATGGGTTACCCAAGGAGATAGTGTCGGACCGGGGTAGCCAGTTAGTCTCCAGATTTTGGCGTTCCTTTTGTGCTAAAATGGGGATCCAGCTTTCCTTCTCCTCTGCATATCACCCTCAATCCAATGGGGCTGCGGAACGGTCTAATCAAGCTCTGGAACAGTTCCTCCGTTGCTATGTCTCAGATAACCACAATAATTGGTCTGAACTGTTACCTTGGGCAGAGTTTGCTCGTAATAGTGCTATTAATGCTTCCTCTAAGATATCCCCGTTCATGGCGAATTATGGGTTTCAACCATCCTTGTTGCCCGATTCTTTCATGTCTCAGGGTATTCCGGCTTTGGAGGAGCATCTCCGGCAACTCCGTTCCACGTGGGTGCAGATTCAGGATTGCCTTCATCGTTCTATGCAGCGCCAAAAGTTCCAGGCTGATCGTAGGCGTCTGCCCGCACCTTCCTACCAGATTGGTGAGAGAGTTTGGCTGTCCTCCCACAACTTGAACCTTCGTGTGCCTTCCAATAAATTGGCTCCCCGTTATGTTGTTCCTTTTTCGAATACTCCAACGGGTTAATCCTGTGGCCTACGCATCTCCAATGTTTTTCATGTCTCCCTCTTGAAACCATTGGTTTGTAATCGGTTTACCACTGTGTTGCCTCGTCCCCGTCCTACAGTATTTGGTCCGTGTACAGTATTTGGTTCACTGGAGAGGCTACGGTCCGGAGGAGTGTTCTTGGGTTCCCTCCTCTGATGTTCATGCTCCCGCCCTCCTCCGTGCCTTCCATGCCCGTTTCCCCAATAAGCCTTTTGTCCTCCCGCAGGGGAGGGGTCGTTGAGGGGAGGGTACAGTCAGGGTTTTTTCCCTGTTGTGTTTGCCATGGGCTGCTGGCAGCCATTTTACTCACCTCTCTTCCTGACAATGGTGCATTGTGGGGGATGCTGCTCAATTCCTGCACTTCCTTTTATGGCCAGACTGGTGTGCATCATCCATGTCAGACAGGATGCAGTCTCAGAATTGTGATGTCATCACTTATTATTTAAAGGGCCTCTGTTCAGTATGCTTTGCCTTTGCGTTGTCTCAGACCTGTTTGTGAGAGTTCCTGTGTATTACCTGGCTGCCTGATGTCCTTCCTTGTTCCTGATTCCGGCTCGTCTGACTATTCGCTTTGGCTCCTGACTCTGTTTGTCTGACTACCAGCTCTGGTTTTGATTCCTGGCTTGTTATTTAACTTGTGGACTTTTTATTATTTTTTGCTATTAATAAAGGTGTGATTATTTTTGCACTTCTCGTCTCAGTCTGATTCCTGGCACCCTGACAAAAGCACAATTATTCCAATTCCTTGTTGATGCTTTCTCTCCTTTCTTATCACCCCACTTCTTGGCTATTCGTTAAACTGAATTGTGGGTGTGGTGGGGGGGTGTATTTATAGGCATTTTGAGGTTTGGAAAACTTTGCCACTCCTGGTAGGATTGTATATCCCATACGTCACTAGCTCATGGACTCTTGCCAATAAGCCAATCCGGTTATCCTCAGTCGCTTTCAAGTTCTTTCATTGGCTACGAGGTGGGGGTGTGTGTCAGCAAACCATACTCATGTGATCCATAGCACGTTGAAGATTTTACTCTGTCGTTGCGGCTTGTACTGATATCAAATGTCCATATGACAACTAAGTAAGAACTGGGTATGACAAATCCTGATGCTGGTAATATGCTAAAAACACTGATCCTCAGCCAATGTACTTGCCAGATACTGACACTACTGTGGCCTCACCGGATCTAATAATTACCAATAATTCACTTTCTCCACACTCTACGTACGTTTCGTTCCTGCACTGGAACTTTTTCAAGAGTGAAAAAGTTCCAGTGCAGGAACGAAACTTACGTAGAGTGTGGAGAAAGTGAATTATTGTTAATTATTAAATCCGGTGAGGCCACAGTAGTGTCAGTATCTGGCAAGTACGTGGGCTGAGGATCAGTGTTTTTAGCATATTACCCGCATCAGGATTTGTCATACCCAGTTGTTATTTAGTTGTCATATGGACATTTGATAACAGTACAAGCCGCAACGACGGAGTAAAATCTTCAACGTGCTATGGATCACATGAGTATGGTTTGCCGACACCCCCCCCCCCACCTCGTAGCCAATGAAAGAACTTTTAAGCGACTGAGAATAACCGGATTGGCTTAACTTGGGACACACACCCTATTCATCTGGTGCTGGATACGCTGACTGAATGCTCGGTTCGGCTGGGAGAGGACACTGAAGCGGGTTTGCCGTAGTTTTACTGTGTTTATCGTGCCGTTTTATATTTTACATAGTGTTAGTGTCATTCTTTTTTCAAGACCAATATTAAAAGAGTAACGTTGATCTACACTTGGATGCGTTTGTGCGCTCCTGTTTTTCTTCTTCTTGTTTCAGCATGGCTATGCAACTAATTTTGCTTATTTTTGAAAAATTATTTTAAAATACTTGCCAGCAATTTTTAAACTTTTTTTGTGCAAACTATATTACTTAATTTGCCCCTTTTAGTATATGCACTGATCAACATGTTTTATGGCACTTTAAGTCTCCTGTTTAAAAACAGAATTTATGTTTACCTGATAAATTACTTTCTCCAACGGTGTGTCCGGTCCACGGCGTCATCCTTACTTGTGGGATATTCTCTTCCCCAACAGGAAATGGCAAAGAGCCCAGCAAAGCTGGTCACATGATCCCTCCTAGGCTCCGCCTACCCCAGTCATTCGACCGACGTTAAGGAGGAATATTTGCATAGGAGAAACCATATGGTACCGTGGTGACTGTAGTTAAAGAAAATAAATTATCAGACCTGATTAAAAAAACCAGGGCGGGCCGTGGACCGGACACACCGTTGGAGAAAGTAATTTATCAGGTAAACATAAATTCTGTTTTCTCCAACATAGGTGTGTCCGGTCCACGGCGTCATCCTTACTTGTGGGAACCAATACCAAAGCTTTAGGACACGGATGAAGGGAGGGAGCAAATCAGGTCACCTAAATGGAAGGCACCACGGCTTGCAAAACCTTTCTCCCAAAAATAGCCTCAGAAGAAGCAAAAGTATCAAACTTGTAAAATTTGGTAAAAGTGTGCAGTGAAGACCAAGTCGCTGCCCTACATATCTGATCAACAGAAGCCTCGTTCTTGAAGGCCCATGTGGAAGCCACAGCCCTAGTGGAATGAGCTGTGATTCTTTCGGGAGGCTGCCGTCCGGCAGTCTCGTAAGCCAATCTGATGATGCTTTTAATCCAAAAAGAGAGAGAGGTAGAAGTTGCTTTTTGACCTCTCCTTTTACCGGAATAAACAACAAACAAGGAAGATGTTTGTCTAAAATCCTTTGTAGCATCTAAATAGAATTTTAGAGCGCGAACAACATCCAAATTGTGCAACAAACGTTCCTTCTTTGAAACTGGTTTCGGACACAGAGAAGGTACGATAATCTCCTGGTTAATGTTTTTGTTAAAAACAACTTTTGGAAGAAAACCAGGTTTAGTACGTAAAACCACCTTATCTGCATGGAACACCAGATAAGGAGGAGAACACTGCAGAGCAGATAATTCTGAAACTCTTCTAGCAGAAGAAATTGCAACTAAAAACAAAACTTTCCAAGATAATAACTTAATATCAACGGAATGTAAGGGTTCAAACGGAACCCCCTGAAGAACTGAAAGAACTAAATTGAGACTCCAAGGAGGAGTCAAAGGTTTGTAAACAGGCTTAATTCTAACCAGAGCCTGAACAAAGGCTTGAACATCTGGCACAGCTGCCAGCTTTTTGTGAAGTAACACAGACAAGGCAGAAATCTGTCCCTTCAGGGAACTTGCAGATAATCCTTTTTCCAATCCTTCTTGAAGGAAGGATAGAATCTTAGGAATCTTAACCTTGTCCCAAGGGAATCCTTTAGATTCACACCAACAGATATATTTTTTCTCTGGGATGACCAACTTGTCACAATCATCCAGAGTGGATAATACCTCCTTAAGCAGAATGCGGAGATGTTCCAACTTAAATTTAAATGTAATCACATCAGGTTCAGCATGTTGAGAAATGTTCCCTGAATCAGTAATTTCTCCCTCAGACAAAACCTCCCTGGCCCCATCAGACTGGGTTAGGGGCCCTTCAGAACCATTATTATCAGCGTCGTCATGCTCTTCAGTATCTAAAACAGAGCAGTCGCGCTTACGCTGATAAGTGTTCATTTTGGCTAAAATGTTTTTGACAGAATTATCCATTACAGCCGTTAATTGTTGCATAGTAAGGAGTATTGGCGCGCTAGATGTACTAGGGGCCTCCTGAGTGGGCAAGACTCGTGTAGACGAAGGAGGGAATGATGCAGTACCATGCTTACTCCCCTCACTTGAGGAATCATCTTGGGCATCATTGTCATTGTCACATAAATCACATTTATTTAAATGAATAGGAATTCTGGCTTCCCCACATTCAGAACACAGTCTATCTGGTAGTTCAGACATGTTAAACAGGCATAAACTTGATAACAAAGTACAAAAAACGTTTTAAAATAAAACCGTTACTGTCACTTTAAATTTTAAACTGAACACACTTTATTACTGCAATTGCGAAAAAACATGAAGGAATTGTTCAAAATTCACCAAATTTTCACCACAGTGTCTTAAAGCCTTAAAAGTATTGCACACCAAATTTGGAAGCTTTAACCCTTAAAATAACGGAACCGGAGCCGTTTTTAACTTTAACCCCTTTACAGTCCCTGGTATCTGCTTTGCTGAGACCCAACCAAGCCCAAAGGGGAATACGATACCAAATGACGCCTTCAGAAAGTCTTTTCTAAGTATCAGAGCTCCTCTCACATGCGACTGCATGTCATGCCTCTCAAAAACAAGTGCGCAACACCGGCGCGAAAATGAGGCTCTGCCTATGATTTGGGAAAGCCCCTAAAGAATAAGGTGTCTAAAACAGTGCCTGCCGATATTATTATATCAAAATACCCAGATTAAATGATTCCTCAAGGCTAAATATGTGTTAATAATGAATCGATTTAGCCCAGAAAAAGTCTACAGTCTTAATAAGCCCTTGTGAAGCCCTTATTTACGATCTTAATAAACATGGCTTACCGGATCCCAGAGGGAAAATGACAGCTTCCAGCATTACATCGTCTTGTTAGAATGTGTCATACCTCAAGCAGCAAGAGACTGCTCACTGTTCCCCCAACTGAAGTTAATTGCTCTCAACAGTCCTGTGTGGAACAGCCATGGATTTTAGTGACGGTTGCTAAAATCATTTTCCTCATACAAACAGAAATCTTCATCTCTTTTCTGTTTCTGAGTAAATAGTACATACCAGCACTATTTCAAAATAACAAACTCTTGATTGAATAATAAAAACTACAGTTAAACACTAAAAAACTCTAAGCCATCTCCGTGGAGATGTTGCCTGTACAACGGCAAAGAGAATGACTGGGGTAGGCGGAGCCTAGGAGGGATCATGTGACCAGCTTTGCTGGGCTCTTTGCCATTTCCTGTTGGGGAAGAGAATATCCCACAAGTAAGGATGACGCCGTGGACCGGACACACCTATGTTGGAGAAATCTTAGCTTTCTCCCTTCTACATCCACTTTCTGTCTTTCACTATCTTCCCATATTGTCATTTGTTCATGTCAACCGCCAAAGTTTTCTACCTTCTGTTCATTACTTGCTCTACTTTCTGCCAAGGACGTCTCCTATCTACCATTTTTGGTATGCCATCTGGGTCCTCCTCGATCCCTTAACCACACAGGTTGTTCAGTAACTGGAGCAGATACGCTTGCCATCCTATAGTACTAGGTTCACTATTTAAAGGGTCACTAAACAAAACCTCATAAAATATTGATGTGTAGTAAAACAAAAGAAAAAACGAACATTCCTTTCAATCATTTTTTTTCCCAACACTTCCTATAATTTAACGCTTAAAAAATCCTTTCATTGCCAAGCAGAAGGTGGCGCATCCTTCAGGGTTCTGAAACTGACCCTGTAACATGCATTGTCTGTTCATTCCCAGAGATCATTTATTTCTATCCTTACTTGGTCACAGAAAAAGATAAGTTAAACACATTGAAGCGTTTCAGGGGTAGGTTAACAATCTGCAAAAAAAATGTAATTTTTACAAATCAACAAAATTAAATGTTTTTATTTATTCTGTACTTGCTGCTATGTACTTTGCAGAGTACTTTGGACTGAAGATAGACAAGTCCACTGAGTTTGCCTTTCTCAGATCTCCAGTGACCTATAAGTTTGAATTTAATTAATTTGACAGCTGAACAAATAAAATTAGAACAATTAACGTTTTGCATTATACCTGCAAAAACTAAAAATGTTTAGAACTCTTTTTAAAGCTAGCTATAAAATCTGCAGTTGGTAAACACATTGGGCTTGATTTATCAAGGGTGGATAGGGGCGTACAATATTCGCACCAGCTCCCTTCTGGCATGCATCAATCCGCTGCCCGAATTTAACATTACACTTGAGCGCTATTTTGCATGGCCAATCCTGCACGGGGAGGAGCTGTCAATCTCACTGGTTGAACGAGATCAGGGAGATTGAAATTCTCCACCTAAGAGGTGGATAAGAGGGTAGGAAGTCTGATGACTGCAGGCTCTCTTGCGAGTACGTGTAGTCGAAGAGAGGAGAAGGGCTTGATAAATCATGTGCTGCGTTACTAAGCTTAATTGTATTCTACAGTAAAACTGTTATCTTTTACCCTTTCTCTATATGTAAGGGGCACTTGCAATTTACCTGCTATAAAAAACAAATTATGCTTACCAGATAATTTAATTTCCTTCTGTACAAGGAGAGTCCACGGCATCATTCCTTACAGTTGGGAAATACTGAACCTGGCCACCAGGAGGAGGCAAATACACCACAGCCAACCTCTCCCACTTCCCCTATCCCCCAGTAATTCTGCCGAGGGAACAAGGAACAGAAGGAGAAATATCAGGGTATAAAAGGTGCCAGAAGAAAATTATAATTTAGGGGGCCGCCCATCTGAAAATATGGACGGGGGCCGTGGACTCTCCTTGTGCAGAAGAAAATTAAATTATCTGCTAAGCATAATAATTTATGTTTTCCTTCTTAATACAAGGAGAGTCCACGGCATCATTCCTTACTGTTGGGAAACATACCCAAGCTCTAGAAGACACTGAATGATAACGGGATGGACAAAAGAGAGGCGGATCCTAATCTGAGAGCACCACAGCCTGCAATACCTTTTCCCCAAGGTTGCTTCAGCTGAAGGAAAAACATCAAACTTGTAAAATTTAGAAAAAGTGTGCAAGGATGACCAAGTGGCTGCCTTACAAATCTGCTCCATAGAGGCCTCATTCTTAAAGGCCCAAGAGGAAGCCACTCTAGTAGAACGAGCCATAATTCTCTGAGGAGGTCTATGACCCGCAGTCTCATAGGCTAAGCGGATTAGACTCAACCACAAATAAGTTTTAAACAAAAAAGATAAGGAAGTCGAAGAGACCTTCTGGCCCTTACGCTTCCCAGAGTATGCCACAAATAAGGAAGAAGCTTGTCTAAAATCCTTAGTAGCTTGAAGATAAAAAACTTTAAGGTGAGAACCATATCCAAATTATGAAGCAAATGTTTCTTCGAAGAGGAAGGATTAGGACACAATGAAGGGAACACAATCTCTTGATTGAAGTTGCGGTCTGACACGACTTTAGGGAGAAACCCTAACTTAGTATGGAGGAAAGCCATGTTGCAGTCTGACACGACTTTAGGGAGAAACCCTAACATAGTACGCAGGACAGCCTTATCCGAATGGAACATCAGATAAGGAGGATCACATTGTAAGGCGGCAATCTCAGATACTCTGCGCGCTGAAGCAATAGCCAGCAGAAAGAAAACTTTCCAGGACAACAACCTAATATTGATTTCATGCATAGGCTCAAACGGAGCCCCTTGCAAAACTTGAAGAATCAGATTCAGACTCCAAGGGAGAGCAGAAGATCTGAACACAGGTCTGATCCTAATCAGAGCCTTAACAAAGGACTGGACATCTGGAAGCTCAGAAAGTCTCTTGTGCAGTAAAACAGATAAGGCCGAAATCAGACCCCTCAGGGAACTGGCCGAAAGACCCTTCTCCAGACCATCCTGAAGAAATATCTGAATCCTGGCAACCTTAACTTTATGCCAAGGATATCCACGCTCTTCACACCAGAATAAGTAGGTTCTCCACACCTTATGATAGATGCGACGGTTAACCGGCTTACAAGCTTGAATGAGAGTATCAATAACTCTCTCAGAAAACCCTCTGTTGGCTAGACTAAGCGTTCAATCTACACGCAGTCAGCCTCAGAGAATCTAGATTTTTTATTTTTTTTTAAATTCCTTTGAAGGCAAAAAAAGGGAAACACAAAATATTATAATCAGCCTCATAGAACTGTTAATACAAGTAGTTCATAATGCCTTAAAATCTGTGTTACACTTAAACTGAAAATAAAAAAAATTGTACTTTCTATTTGAATTCCCTTTTATAAAACAAAACCTCAAGAAAAAAAAAAAAAAAAGTAGAAAATGTCCCCTCTCTCTCCTTAACATACCATCTATGAGATCTACCATACTCCAAGTAAGACTAAGTCTGTATTTCTAATTGGAAATATCATGATATCATGTTCTTCCTTAGAAAGTGATTTAATTAAGATTGACCATTTCCCCCAAAAAGAGCACACTTGTGATTCTACATTGGTATCTGTATCTCTCTGTTCAATTATGCATTGCTTTTTAATAAAACTCATAAATTCTGTGAATTTCGGTATTGCCTTATCTTTCCACTTATGGAAGATGAGGCTTCTTATGCACAAAATGAAAGAGTTAATAAGTTTATTATAGGGCAGGACGATATTGTGAGGAAAGAGGAGGACTATACTATGTTTGGAAAAAGTAAAAGGAGATATTTTTAGGACTGTGTTAATCCAATATTCTACCTTTAGCCAGTTACTGTATTTTCGGAAATCCCATAATATATGAGTAGAAAGCTTCCACACAGGTGGAAAGAGTCCAGCATGAAATGGGCCGAGAATAGTAGAAAGTAAAAAGATTTACTTTATTGGATATGCATTAAAAGTGCTGTGAGTTTTCACAGAGATTCAACCTATATCACAGCCATAAGCGAGGTCAGCCTAATAGCCCAACATCACACACTCCAACATGTTTCGTGCTGCAACAGCACTTCGTCAGGGATAGTAAGGGGTTAACTGTTCAGCCGTTATACACACTTTCTGTCCAATCAGAAATATGCACAGAAATTAGGACCAATTGCAGTACCTCAAGGGAAAACGTCATGTTGACTACTCAGGCTAATTGGCTTGTCTGCATTTTCTAATTTTACTTCGGTTGTGGACAACAGGTGAACAGAATAAAAAACATAATCGTTTGTATGTAAATGTAAAAATACAACATTAGACATTGGGATACTCATCTACAGCTCCTTGTATATATATATATGGATGAAGCCATTCTGAAAAAAATACAGCTTTATTAATAAATGAAAAATAAAATATAATAGACATGCTGCCTTTGTCCTTTTTTTTTATTTATAACACTAATAGTATATCAAACAACTTTTTTATATATATCTACATTTAATATGCATACATAATAGCAATATTAGTTGCGATGTGTAATCTCACATGTTCATAAACTGCTAACCATATTAAATTAGTGTATAAACTGTATCAATAATAAAAACATAATTTATGCTTACCTGATAAATTTATTTCTCTTGTAGTGTATCCAGTCCACGGATCATCCATTACTTGTGGGATATTCTCCTTCCCAACAGGAAGTTGCAAGAGGATCACCCACAGCAGAGCTGCTATATAGCTCCTCCCCTCACTGCCATATCCAGTCATTCGACCGAAACAAGACGAGAAAGGAGAAACCATAGGGTGCAGTGGTGACTGTAGTTTAATAAAAATTTAGACCTGCCTTAAAAGGACAGGGCGGGCCGTGGACTGGATACACTACAAGAGAAATAAATTTATCAGGTAAGCATAAATTATGTTTTCTCTTGTTAAGTGTATCCAGTCCACGGATCATCCATTACTTGTGGGATACCAATACCAAAGCTAAAGTAAACGGATGATGGGAGGGGCAAGGCAGGAACTTAAACGGAAGGAACCACTGCCTTTCTCCCAAAAACAGCCTCCGAAGAAGCAAAAGTGTCAAATTTGTAAAATTTTGAAAAGGTGTGAAGCGAAGACCAAGTCACAGCCTTGCAAATCTGCTCAACAGAGGCCTCATTTTTAAAGGCCCAGGTGGAAGCCACAGCTCTAGTGGAATGAGCTGTAATCCTTTCAGGGGGCTGCTGTCCAGCATTCTCATAGGCTAAGCGTATTATGCTCCGAAGCCAAAAGGAGAGAGAGGTTGCCGAAGCTTTTTGACCTCTCCTCTGTCCAGAGTAAACGACAAACAGGGCAGATGTTTGACGAAAATCTTTAGTAGCCTGTAAGTAAAACTTCAAGGCACGGACTACGTCCAGATTATGCAAAAGACGTTCCTTCTTTGAAGAAGGCTTAGGACACAATGATGGAACAACAATCTCTTGATTGATATTCCTGTTAGAAACCACCTTAGGTAAAAACCCAGGTTTGGTACGCAGAACTACCTTGTCTGAATGAAAAATCAGATAAGGAGAATCACAATGTAAGGCAGATAACTCAGAGACTCTTCGAGCCGAGGAAATAGCCATCAAAAACAGAACTTTCCAAGATAAAAGTTTAATATCACTGGAATGAAGGGGTTCAAACGGAACTCCCTGAAGAACTTTAAGAACCAAGTTTAAGCTCCACGGGGGAGCAACAGTTTTAAACACAGGCTTAATCCTAACCAAAGCCTGACAAAATGCCTGGACGTCTGGAACTTCTGCCAGACGCTTGTGCAAAAGAATAGACAGAGCAGAGATCTGTCCTTTTAAAGAACTAGCTGATAAGCCTTTGTCCAAACCCTCTTGGAGAAAGGACAATATCCTAGGAATCCTAACCTTACTCCATGAGTAACTCTTGGATTGACACCAATAAAGATATTTACGCCATATCTTATGGTAGATTTTCCTGGTGACAGGCTTCCGAGCCTGTATTAAGGTATCAATGACTGACTCGGAGAAGCCACGCCTTGATAGAATCAAGCGTTCAATCTCCATGCAGTCAGTCTCAGAGAAAGTAGATTTGGATGATTGAAAGGACCTTGTATTAGAAGGTCCTGCCTCAGAGGCAGAGTCCATGGTGGAAGAGATGACATGTCCACTAAGTCTGCATACCAGGTCCTGCGTGGCCAGAATCACCGATGCTCTCTCCTGTTTGATTTTGGAAATCAGTCGAGGGAGCAGAGGAAACGGTGGAAACACATAGGCCAGGTTGAAGAACCAAGGAGCTGCTAGAACATCTATCAGCGTTGCTCCCAGGTCCCTGGACCTGGATCCGTAACAAGGAAGCTTGGCGTTCTGGCGAGACGCCATGAGATCCAGTTCTGGTTTGCCCCAACGATGGACCAGTTGAGCAAACACCTCCGGTTGGAGTTCCCACTCCCCCGGATGAAAAGTCTGACTTAGAAAATCCGCCTCCCAGTTCTCTACGCCTGGGATGTGGATCGCTGACAGGTGGCAAGAGTGAGACTCTACCCAGCGAATTATCTTTGAGACTTCTGACATCGCTAGGGAACTCCTGGTTCCCCCTTGATGGTTGATGTAAGCCACAGTCGTGATGTTGTCCGACTGAAATCTGATGAACCTCAGTGTTGCTGAGGCCAAGCTAGAAGAGCATTGAATATTGCTCTTAACTCCAGAATATTTATTGGGAGGAGTTTCTCCTCCTGAGTCCACGATCCCTGAGCCTTCAGGGAGTTCCAGACTGCGCCCCAACCTAGAAGGCTGGCATCTGTTACAATTGTCCAATCTGGCCTGCGAAAGGTCATACCCTTGGACAGATGGACCCGAGAAGAGAATCTCTGGTCTCTTGATCCAGATTTAGTAGAGGGGACATGGGGAGTAATCCCCATTCCACTGACTTAGCATGCATAATTGCAGCGGTCTGAGATGCAGGCGCGCAAACGGCACTATGTCCATTGCCGCTACCATTAAGCCGATTACTTCCATGCACTGAGCCACTGACGGGCGTGGAATGGAATGAAGGACACGGCAAGCATTTAGAAGTTTTGATAACCTGGACTCCGTCAGGTAAATTTTCATCTCTACAGAAGGAGACTCTTGTGAGTGGTGATAGAGAACTCTTTTCCACGTTCACTTTCCACCCATGCGACCTCAGAAATGCCAGAACTATCTCTGTATGAGACTTGGCAATTTGAAAGCTTGAAGCCTGTATCAGGATGTCGTCTAGATACGGAGCCACCGCTATGCCTCGCGGTCTTAGAACCGCCAGAAGTGAGCCCAGAACCTTTGTAAAAATTCTCGGGGCAGTGGCCAACCCGAAGGGAAGAGCTACAAATTGGTAATGTGAAGGTAGGCATCCTTTAAGGCCACTGTGGTCATGTACTGACCCTCTTGGATCATGGGTAGGATGGTCCGAATAGTTTCCATTTTGAATGATGGAACTCTGAGGAATTTGTTTAAGATCTTTAGATCCAAGATTGGTCTGACGGTTCCCTCTTTCTTGGGAACCACAAACAGATTTGAATAAAATCCCTGTGCTTGTTCCGTCCGTGGAACTGGATGGATCACTCCCATTACTAGGAGGTCTTGCACACAGCTTAGGAATGCCTCTTTCTTTATCTGGTTTGATGATAACCTTGAAAGATGAAATCTCCCTTGTGGAGGAGAAGCTTTGAAGTCCAGAAGATATCCCTGAGATATGATCTCCAACGCCCAGGGATCCTGAACATCTCTTGCCCACGCCTGGGCGAAGAGAGAAAGTCTGCCCCCCACTAGATCCGTTTCCGGATAGGGGGCCGTTCCTTCATGCTGTCTTGGGGGCAGCAGCAGGCTTCCTGGCCTACTTGCCCTTGTTCCAGGACTGGTTAGGTTTCCAGGCCTGTCTGGAATGAGCAACAGTTCCCTCTTGTTTTGAAGCGGAGGAAGTTGATGTTGCTCCTGCCTTGAAATTTCGAAAGGCACGAAAATTAGACTGTTTGGCCTTTGATTTGGCTCTGTCCTGAGGAAGGGTATGACCCTTGCCTCCAGTAATGTCAGCAATAATTTCCTTCAAGCCAGGCCCGAATAAGGTCTGCCCCTTGAAAGGAATGTTGAGTAATTTAGACTTTGAAGTCATGTCAGCTGACCAGGATTTAAGCCATAGCGCCCTACGCGCCTGGATGGCGAATCCGGAATTCTTAGCCGTTAGTTTAGTCAAATGAACAATGGCATCAGAAACAAATGAGTTAGCTAGCTTAAGCATTCTAAGCTTGTCAATTTCATTCAATGGAGCTGTCTGGATGGCCTCTTCCAGGGCCTCAAACCAGAATGCCGCCGCAGCAGTGACAGGCGCAATGCATGCAAGGGGCTGTAAAATAAAACCTTGTTGAATAAACATTTTCTTAAGGTAACCCTCCAATTTTTTATCCATTGGATCTGAAAAAGCACAACTGTCCTCAACCGGGATAGTGGTACGCTTTGCTAAAGTAGAAACTGCTCCCTCCACCTTAGGGACCGTCTGCCATAAGTCCCGTGTAGTGGCGTCTATTGGAAAAAAAATTCTAAATATAGGAGGTGGGGAAAAGGGCACACCGGGTCTATCCCACTCCTTGCTAATAATTTCTGCAAGCCTTTTAGGTATAGGAAAAACGTCAGTACACACCGGCACCGCATAGTATCTATCCAGCCTACACAATTTCTCTGGAATTGCAACTGTGTTACAGTCATTCAGAGCAGCTAATACCTCCCCAAGCAATACACGGAGGTTCTCAAGCTTAAATTTAAAATTAGAAATCTCTGAATCAGGTTTCCCCGAGTCAGAGATGTCACCCACAGACTGAAGCTCTCCGTCCTCATGTTCTGCATACTGTGACGCAGTATCAGACATGGCTCTAACAGCATTTGCGCGCTCTGTATCTCTCCTAACCCCAGAGCTATCGCATTTGCCTCTTAATTCAAGCAATCTAGATAATACCTCTGACAGGGTATTATTCATGATTGCAGCCATGTCCTGCAAGGTAATCGCTATGGGCGTCCCTGATGTAATTGGCGCCATATTAGCGTGCGTCCCCTGAGCGGGAGGCGAAGGGTCTGACACGTGGGGAGAGTTAGTCGGCATAACTTCCCCCTCGACAGAACCCTCTGGTGATAATTCTTTTATAGATAAAGACTGATCTTTACTGTTTAAGGTGAAATCAATACATTTAGTACACATTCTCCTATGGGGCTCCACCATGGCTTTCAAACATAATGAACAAGTAGGTTCCTCTGTGTCAGACATGTTTAAACAGACTAGCAATGAGACTAGCAAGCTTGGGAAACACTTTAAAACAAGTTTACAAGCAATATAAAAAACGTTACTACGCCTTTAAGAAACACAAATTTTCCCAAATTTTGAAATAACAGTGAAAAAATGCAGTTACACTAACGAAATATTTACAGTGTATGTAATAAGTTAGCAGAGCATTGCACCCACTTGCAAATGGATGATTAACCCCTTAATACCAAAAACGGAATAACAAATGACAAAAACGTTTTTTAAACAGTCACAACAACTGCCACAGCTCTACTGTGGCTTTTTATTTCCCTCAATACGACTTTTGAAGCATTTTGAGCCCTTCAGAGAAGTCCTGGATCATGCAGGAAGAAGCTGGATGTCTGTGTCTGTAATTTTTGCTGTGCAAAAAAACGCCAAAATAGGCCCCTCCCACTCATATTACAACAGTGGGAAGCCTCAGGGAACTGTTTCTAGGCAAAATTCAAGCCAGCCATGTGGAAAAAACTAGGCCCCAATAAGTTTTATCAACAAACATATGTAAAAAACGATTAAACATGCCAGCAAACGTTTTAAAATACACTTTTATAAGAGTATGTATCTCTATTAATAAGCCTGATACCAGTCGCTATCACTGCATTTAAGGCTTTACTTACATTACTTCGGTATCAGCAGTATTTTCTAGCAAATTCCATCCCTAGAAAAATATTTAACTGCACATACCTTATTGCAGGAAACCTGCCCGCTATTCCCCTTCTGAAGTTACCTCACTCCTCAGAATATGTGAGAACAGCAAAGGATCTTAGTTACTTCTGCTAAGATCATAGAAAACGCAGGCAGATTCTTCTTCTAAATACTGCCTGAGATAAACAGTACACTCCGGTACCATTTAAAAATAACAAACTTTTGATTGAAGAAATAAACTAGTATAAAGTATAAAACACCACAGTCCTCTTACGACCTCCATCTTAGTTGAGAGTTGCAAGAGAATGACTGGGTATGGAAGTGAGGGGAGGAGCTATATAGCAGCTCTGCTGTGGGTGATCCTCTTGCAACTTCCTGTTGGGAAGGAGAATATCCCACAAGTAATGGATGATCTGTGGACTGGATACACTTAACAAGAGAAACTATGTGTATTAGTCATTTTTGCACTAATTTACTGTGAAAGATGCTGTGACCTCTTTTTATAAACTTGTTCTTATTACACTTTATTGGATGTCACTTAAAACATAAAAGTAGCAAGTGATTACCACATGTTCATAGGATTACACTACCTGCTCTATCTGTACACCATATCCTTTCCATTGGGAATCCCAGGATGTGTTTCTGTAGATATCGTCCACTCTGTCAATCAACTCTATCTGCAGCAAGAGAAAACAACATTTATTAATCAGCAAAACGCTTTGCTCCTAAACGGTTTATGAAAACAGGCAAAGGGCTTGGTGTCCACAGGAAAAAACATAATTTATGTAAGAACTTACCTGATAAATTCATTTATTTCATATTAGCAAGAGTCCATGAGCTAGTGACGTATGGGATATACAATCCTACCAGGAGGGGCAAAGTTTCCCAAACCTCAAAATGCCTATAAATACACCCCTCACCACACCCACAATTCAGTTTAACGAATAGCCAAGAAGTGGGGTGATAAGAAAGGAGCGAAAGCATAAAAAAATAAGGAATTGGAAAAATTGTGCTTTATACAAAAAAATTATAACCACCACAAAAAGGGTGGGCCTCATGGAGTCCATGAGCTAGTGACGTATGGGATAGCAGATACCCAAGATGTGGAACTTCCACGCAAGAGTCACTAGAGAGGGAGGGATAAAATAAAGACAGTCATTTCCGCTGAAAAAATAATCCACAACCCAAATCAAAAAGTTTTAATCTTATAATGAAAAAAAACTGAAATTATAAGCAGAAGAATCAAACTGAAACAGCTGCCTGAAGTACTTTTCTACCAAAAACTGCTTCAGAAGAAGAGAAAACATCAATACGGTAGAATTTAGTAAAAGTATGCAAAGAAGACCAAGTTGCTGCTTTGCAAATCTAATCAACAGAAGCTTCATTCCTAAAAGCCCAGGAAGTAGAAACTGACCTAGTAGAATGAGCTGTAATCCTTTGAGGCGGGGATTTACCCGACTCCACATAAGCATGATGAATCAAAGACTTTAACCAAGACGCCAAAGAAATGACAGAAGCCTTCTGACCTTTCCTAGAACCAGAAAAGATAACAAATAGATTAGAAGTCTTCCTGAAATCTTTAGTAGCTTCAACATAATATTTCAAAGCTCTTACTACATCAAAAGAATGTAAAGATCTCTCCAGAGAATTCTTAGGATTAGGACACAATGAAGGGACAACAATTTCTCTACTAATGTTGTTAGAATTCACAACTTTAGGTAAAAAATTAAATGAAGTCCGCAACACCGCCATATCCTGATGAAAAATCAGAAAAGGAGATTCACAAGAAAGAGCAGATAACTCAGAAACTCTTCTAGCAGAAGAGATGGCCAAAAGGAACAAAACTTTCCAGGAAAGTAATTTAATATCCAGAGAATGCATTGGTTCAAACGGAGGAGCCGGTAAAGCCCTCAGAACCAAATTGAGACTCCAAGGAGGAGAAATTGACTTAAAGACAGGCTTGATACGAACCAAAGTCTGTACAAAACCATGAATATCAGGATGATTAGCAATCTTTCTGTGAAAAAGTACAGAAAGAGCAGAGATTTGTCCTTTCAAGGAACTTGCAGACAAACCCTTATCCAAACCATCTTGAAGAAATTGTAAAATTCTAGGAATTCTAAAAGAATGCCAAGAGAATTTATGTGAAGAACACCAAGAAATGTAAATCTTCCAGACTTGGTAATAGATCTTTCTAGACACAGATTTACGAGCTTGTAACATAGTATTAATCACTGAGTCAGAGAAACCACTATGACTAAGTATTAAGCGTTCAATCTCCATACCTTCAAATTTAATGATTTGAGATCCTCATGGAAAAATGGGCTAGGAGACAGAAGGTCTGGCCTTAACGGAAGTGTCCAAGGTTGGCAACTTGCAATTCGAACGAGATCCGCATACCAAAACATGTGTGGCCATGCTGGAGCCACCAGCAATACAAACTAACGCTCCATTAGGATTTTGGAAATCACTTTTGGAAGAAGAACTAGAGGCGGAAAGATATAAGCAGGTTGACAATTCCAAGGAAGTGACAACGCGTCCACCGCTTCCGCCTGAGGATCCCTGGATCTGGACAGATACCTGGGAAGTTTCTTGTTTAGATGAGAGGCCATCAGATCTATTTCTGGAAGCACCCAGATTTGAACAATCTGAAGAAATACCTCTGGGTGAAGGGACCATTCGCCCGGATGTAACGTCTGGCGACTCAGATAATCCGCTTCCCAATTGTCTATACCTGGGATGCGAACTGCAGAAATGAGACAGGAGCTGGATTCCGCCCATACAAGTATCCGAGATACTTCTTTCATAGCCTGAGGACTGTGAGTCCCCCCTTGATGATTGACATATGCCACGGTTGTGACATTGTCTGTCTGAAAACAAATAAACGAGTCTCTCTTCAGAAGAGGCCAGAACTGAAGAGCTCTGAAAATCGCACGGAGTTCCAAAATTTTGATTGGTAATCTCGCCTCCTGAGATTCCCAAACCCCCTGTGTGTCAGAGATCCCCATACAGCTCCCCAACCTGAAAGACTCGCATCTGTTGAGATCACAGTCCAGGTTGGACGAACAAAAGAGGCCCCTTGAACTAAACGATGGTGATCTAACCACCAAGTCAGAGAAGAACGAACATTGGGATTCAAGGAAATTAATTGTGATATCTTTGTATAATCCCTGCACCGTTGGTTCAGCATACAAAACTGGAGAGATCTCATGTGAAAACGAGCAAAAGGGATTGCGTCCGATGCAGCAGTCATGAGACCTAAAATTTCCATGCACAAAGCTACCGAAGGGAAAGATTGAGACTGAAGGTTTCGACAAGCTGAACCCAATTTCAGACGTCTCTTTTCTGTTAGAGACAAAGTCATGGACACTGAATCTATTTGGAAACCCAAAAAGGTTACCCTTGTCTGAGGAATCAAGGAACTCTTTGGTAAATTGATCCTCCAACCATGTCTTTGAAGAAACAACACAAGTTGATTCGTGTGAGATTCTGCAGAATGTAAAGACTGAGCAAGTACCAAGATATCGTCCAAATAAGGAAATACCACAATACCCTGCTCCCTGATTACAGAAAGAAGGGCACCGAGAACCTTCGAAAAGATCCTTGGAGCTGTTGCTAGGCCAAAAGGAAGAGCAACAAACTGGTAATGCTTGTCTAGAAAAGAGAATCTCAGGAAATGATAATGGTCCGGATGAATTGGAATATGAAGATATGCATCCTGTAAGTCTATTGTGGACATATAATGCCCTTGCTGAACAAAAGGCAGAATAGTCCTTATAGTCACCATCTTGAATATTGGTATCCTTACATAACGATTCAATATTTTTAGATCCAGAACTGGTCTGAAAGAATTCTCTTTCTTTGGAACAATGAACAGATTTGAATAAAACCCCAGGCCCTGTTCCAGAACTGGAACTGGCACAATTACCCCAGCTGACTCCAGATCTGAAACACATTTCAGAAACGCTTGAGCCTTTACTGGGTTTACTGGAATGCGAGAAAGAAAGAATCTTCTCACAGGCGGTCTTACCTTGAAACCTATTCTGTACCCTTGTGAAACAATGTTCTGAATCCAAAGACTTTGAATCGAATTGATCCAAACATCTTTGAAAAATCGTAACCTGCCCCCTACCAGCTGTGCTGGAATGAGGGCCGCACCTTCATGCGGATTTGGGAGCTGGTTTTGATTTTCTAAAAGGCTTGGATTTATTCCAGACTGGAGAAGGTTTCCAAACGGAAACTGTTCCTTTAGAGGAAGGGTCAGGCTTTTGTTCCTTATTCTGACGAAAGGAACGAAAACGATTAGCAGCCCTATATTTACCTTTAGATTATTTATCCTGAGGTAAAAAGGCTCCCTTCCCCCCAGTAACAGTTGAAATTATTGAGTCTGAGAACCAAATAATTTATTACCTTGGAAAGAAAGAGAAAGCAAAGTTGACTTAGAAGTCATATCTGCATTCCAAGACTTAAGCCATAAAGCTCTTCTGGCTAAAATAGCTAAAGACATATACCTGACATCAATTCTAATGATATCGAAAATGGCATCACAAATAAAGTTATTAGCATGTAGAAGGAGTTTAACAATGCTATAAGCATTATGGTCTGACACTTGTTGCGCTAAAGCCTCCAACCAGAAAGTTGAAGCTGCAGCAACATCAGCCAAAGAAATAGCAGGTCTAAGAAGATTACCTGAACATAAATAAGCCTTCCTTAGAAAGGATTCAAGCTTCCTATCTAAAGGATCCTTAAACGAAGTACTATCTGCCGTAGGAATAGTAGTACGTTTAGCAAGAGTAGAGATAGCCCCATCAACTTTGGGGATTTTCTCCCAAAACTCTAATCTATCAGATGGCAAAGGGTACAATTTCTTAAACCTTGGAGAAGGAGTAAATGAAGTACCCAGACTATTCCATTCCCTAGAAATTACTTCTGAAATAGCATCAGGAACTGGAAAAACTTCTGGAATAACTACATGAGGTTTAAAAACTGAATTTAAACGCTTATTAGTTTTAATATCAAGAGGACTAGACTCCTCCATATCTAATGCAATAAACACTTCTTTAAGTAAAGAACGAATAAACTCCATCTTAAACAAATATGAAGATTTATCAGTGTCAATATCTGAGGCAGAATCTTCTGAACCAGATAGATCCTCATAAGAAATAGATAAGTCAGAATGATGGCGGTCATTTAAAAATTCATCTGAAATATGTGAAGTTTTAAAAGACCACTTACGTTTACTAGAAGGAGGAATAACAGACAGAGCCTTCCAAATAGAATTAGAAACAAATTCTTTAACATTAATAGGAACATCCTGAACATTAGATGTTGAAGGAACAACAACAGGTAATGGATTATTACTAATGGAAATGCTATCTGCGTTTGATAGCTTATCATGACAACTAACACACTAACCTACCCGGAGGAACAGTTACCAAAAGTTTACAACAAATGCACTTAGCTTTGGTAGAACCGACATCAGGCAGCGCTTTTCCAGAAGTAGATTCTGATCCAGGGTCAGGTAGTGACATCTTGCAATATGTAAAAGAAAAAAACAACATATAAAGCAAAATTATCAAATTCCTTAAAAGACAGTTTCAGGAATAGGAAAAAATGCAAAATGAAACAAGCCTCTAGAAAACGAGAAGCAACAATAAAATGAGACTGAAATAATGTGAAAAAAAAAAAAGTATGACGCCCATATTTTTTGGCGCCAAAAAAACGTCCGCAATACACATACGTGAAAACTTCCGGCGCCAACTATGACGACATTTTTGCACCAAAAAAAGTCTCGTGCCAAGAATGACGCAATAAATAGAAGCATTTTCTGCACCCGCGAGCCCGCAATTTTTGAAAAAAAGTCAATTGAAAATTTTAAGGTAAGAAAAATAAAATTTATATGTATTTTCCCAAAAAAATGAAACTGACAGTCTGAATGAAGGAATACTGATTATCCTGAATCATGGCAAATATAAGTTTAAACACATATATTTAGAACTTTACATATAAAGTGCCCAACCATAGCTTTGAGTGTCATAAATAGAAATAAGACTTACTTACCCTAAGACACTCATCTACATATAGTAGATAGCCAAACCAGTACTGAAACGAGAATCAGTAGAGGTAATGGTATATAAGAGTATACTGTCGATCTGAAAAGGGAGGTAGGAGAAGAAATCTCTATGACGATAACAGATAACCTATGAAATAGATCCCCTAGAGGAAGACCATGGTATTCAAATAGGAAATACTCTCTTCACATCCCTTTGACATTCACTACACTCTGAGAGGAAAACCGGGTTTCAGCCTGCTGCGAAGCGCATATCAACGTAGAATCGAGCACAAACTTACTTCACCACCTCCATGGGAGGCAAAGTTTGTAAAACTGAATTGTGGGTGTGGTGAGGGGTGTATTTATAGGCATTTTGAGGTTTGGGAAACTTTGCCCCTCCTGGTAGGAATGTATATCCCATACGTCACTAGCTCATGGACTCTTGCTAATTACATGAAAGAAAGGATACTGGTCATGAAACATGTTATTTAGTTTTAATTAATAATAAAATGCTTTATATGGCCTAAATGGAAAGGGGTATCCACCAATTGCAAGCTATAATGTACTGGGATGATTGGTCTACATGGGTGGAAGCTGATGTGGGTTTGAATATAGAGACTTTAAATTCTTATTTTTATTTCTCTCTTTCCGTTCCTCATCTCACATTCCTCGTTTCCCGCAGGTGGGTATAGAATTTATTTTTTGATGATTTACCGATAAGGTTATATCCATTGGCAAAATTTCTGTTGCATAATTATTTTTAGTTAGATGTTAAAGGGACTGTAAAGTCACATTTAAAACTTTCATGATTCAGATACAGTATACAGATATGCAATGTAATAACTTTCCAATTAACTTCTATAATACAATTTGATTTGTTCTATGACTGTCCTTTGTTGAAGATTAAACATAGGGGGGCTTAGGAACGTGCATGTGTCTTTAGCATTTTATAGCAGTAGTATCTGTATAAAAATTTGCTATAAATATTGTTGCAAACACTACTGCCAGATGACTAAAAACGTGCATGCTCACAAAGGATACCAAGAGAACTGAGTAAAACTGTTAATAGAAATAGATTGGAAAGTTGTTTAAAATGTCATCCTTTATCCATGTAATTTAAAAAAGGTCCAGTCTACTTGAAAATGTTTATTGTTTAAAAAGATACATAATCCATTTATCACCAAATTCCCCACTATTGCATAACCAACACTTTTTATATTAATACACTTTTTACCTCTGTAATTACGTTGTATCTAAGCCTCTGCAGACTTCCCCCTTATCTCAGTTATTTTGACAGATTAGCATTTTAGCAAATCATTGCTGAATCCACAGGAGTGAGCACAATGTTATCTATATGGCACACATGAACTAACATTGTCTAACTGTGAAAAACTGTCAAAATGTGCTGAGATAAGAGGCGTACTTCATGGTCTTAGAAATTAGCATATGAGCTAATTAGCATATCGCTTTTATATGCACTGGGAAAACAAAAGGTTTGTGTGGCTCACTTGCGATATGTCTTAGGTGTGTGTATGTGTAGTTTAGCTTTGTTTGATGGCTTGTGACCATCCATCTTCCACAGGTTGTCAATAGGCTTCAGATCTGGAGATTGGGCTGGCTATGACAGGGTGTTGATCTGGTGGTTTGATTCATGCGTCCTTCACAAAGATAAATCTGCCTTATTCTAGGTTAAATATTCAGCTTTGCCAAACACCTGGTAGTTTGATGGTTGAACTGAGACCTGGGAAGGCCTACAAGCCACAGTGTCTCACACCCACTGTGAAATTTGGTGGAGGATCAGTGATTATCTGGGGCTGCTTCAGCAAGGCTGGAATCTTTGTGAATGATGCATGAATCAAGCTACGTACAAGATTATCCTGGAAGAAAACTTTTATTTTTCTGCACTGCGCTGTTTTTTTTCCAGCAGGATAATGCTCCATACCACACAGCCAGGTCAATCAAGGTGTGGATGGAGGACCACCAGATGAACACCCTGTCATAGCCAGCCCAATCTCCATATCTGAACCTCATTGAAAACCTCAGGAATGTGATCAAGAGGAAGATGGATGGTCACAAGCCATCAAACAAAGCTGAGCTCCTTGAATATTTGCGCCAGAAGTAACAGTCACCCGACAACAATTTGAAAGAGTGGTGAAGAGCATGCCAAGACGCATAGAAGCGGTAAATGAAAATCAGATAAAACAGTTTTGTTTTTAAAAATGAATATGAACTTTTTTCTTTGCCTTATTCGAGGTCTGAAAACACTGCATCTATTTTGTTATTTTGACCAGTTTTCATTTTATGCAAATAAATGTGGTTATAAATGACAATATTTTTATTATGAATTTGGGAGAAATGTCAGTAGTTTGAGTAAAATAAACATTTTTGTTTTATTCTATAAACACATACCTGTAAATAGTAAAAAAATAGAGCAACTGATCATTTTGCAGTCTTAATTTTTCTAGAGCTCTCAAAATAAGAGAAATAAGACTGGTAATAAAAATCTGATGAAATGAGATGAATCGCTACATACCAAGTAATTGATAGTAGTACTCTCTTCTCCACGTCCCATATATTTAAAGAAACGATGATCAGCTACGACTAGCATCTTGCAAGTGTTCCTAAGTGGGTCTGGTTCTTTCTGCCTCTTCTCACGATGTAAATATCCTGTTTTGGGATGAGGTGCAAGAGAACCAGTTAGTTTACATTAGGGTATGAAACACATAATTTTACACATGAGCTTATTTGGCCAATACTAGGAGCCATCCAGATAAATAAATCTTGTTTCAGCTTATACTGCTTGAAAAATTATGAGTGACCGTGATGTGAATAAAGGGACCCGTGTTTTAGATGTTTGGCTTCTTCATGTCTGTCCAGCAATTGTGCAAATTCAGATGAAAAACAGGAGACAAGAGGGGTGCCTCATGTGTGAGTCAATATGCTGAATCACAAATGATTACATGTATAGCCAAGTGGGTACTCACATTTAGCCCAAGTACACTTATGTACTGGTAGGTGCAGGCTAGTAACTTAGGGTGTACCAGCTAACCCTATGCAGGTGTAAGTAGGTCAATGCAGGGGGATCCTACTGCACTCAAAAGTTAGTGGGAAGTCAGTAGCAGTGATTGTAACTGCTATAGATGAAGGTAAACCAAAGCTTGTATCAAAAACAAAATATTAAAAACATTAACAAACAATGGTTTAAAATGCAACGCGTTTCTCAGCCCTAGCTTGGGCTATTTCATCAGGCATTCTGTCAGATACCTATTTTGTATTTATACAAAATCTGATCAATAGCTGCAGGATAAAGCAACAACACTTGGCAGCAAGCAGGCAATGCTCACAGTAAAAATGCAGGAGTCCTCTGGTTACAAAAATACAGTCCAGTACATGGTAAACAAGGAAGCTGCAACAAATTGTATGAACAAAGCTGGATCAAACTGTTGAGGGTTGCAAATAGCAGAGATCAGCAAGCAAAGCAGGATACTACACATTACACAGGTATTCTAAAAGGAGGGGATTAACCTCTTCAGTACTGGGAATTTCAGAGAAAAACTTCATTTAAACAGAAATAGTTATTTTTTTCTTTTTGTATAAAAACAATATATTTATTTTTAGTAGACAATCCAAGGTATTGATCTAGGCCCATTTTGGCATATTTCTTGCCACTTTTTGGCCACCAAATGAGATTATATTAAAAAAATTGATTACTTTTTCACAAACTTTGGGTACCTCACTGAATATATTTAGACAACTTGGGCAGTAATAAGACAAAAGGTTTTAACAAATGGGATCCACTCTTTGTTCAGAAATAGCAGACATGCATGACCATGACATTGCTTTTTGGTAATTAGAAGGCGACCATAATTGCAGCTGCTTATCACACTAATATTCCTGGCATTTAATGGGTTAATCAGGTAGCTGTAGTGTAAAGATTTCCCACCCCATGATCCCTCCCAAACAGTTCTCTTCCCTCCCTCAATGCCCACTGCAGTTTTAGTGCATTTTTTTTCACTGTAGGGATCCCTCCCAAGCGGCTCCCTAACCCTCCCCCTTCTCAATAGAAGCCACCATTTTAGGTACTGGCCGCTGTCTGCCAGTACACTGTTTGTAGCTTTGTTTTTTAATTTTTTTATTTCTGTAGTGCAGTGATCCCTCCTCCCACTCAAGCAATTATCACTAGGAACCCCCTCCCCCTGTTACAAATAGTTTCTGTAGCGTAGTGGCTTATCCATACCCTTCCCTCACCAAAGAAGTTATCTGAAGCTTTGGGAAACCTCCCCCCTCCCATGATGCGCCACCTGCCCGCCCCCCTCCTTACTTCCCACATGACCCACGGAATCACAGCAGGCAAATACAGACAGTAACACCGAGTGTCACTGTCTGTATCAGCGATCTGCCTTCATATGGTAAAGGAAGAACAATCAGTTCTTCCTTACCATATGAAGGCAAATGCCTTCTGCCCCTGGCTGCAGTTTCCGCTGTCAAAGCTGACCGTGATGTCCGCAGCATGAGCCAGACTGTAGGGCATAGGTACTACGTCAACAGGGTAACAGGTACGCTAGACAAAGTACTCTGTGACGTAGTAACTACATCCATTTGGCTTAAGCGGTTAAAATGTTAAACTGGAAAGAACAGCAAGGCCATACAAGAAAATTCAGGTATTGAGAGATTAAACTGTAGTAGTCATTTTTACATTAGTTCAGTTATAGGGAATAACAACCCTGTAATATACTTTCATTATTTTGTCCCTTTTCATGTAATTTAGTTCTGAAAAAGGAAATTTATGCTTACCTGAAATTTATTTCTTTTACGATATGACGAGTCCACAGATTTCATCCTTACTTGTGGGATTAAATCTCCTGTTAGCAGGAAGTGGCAAAGAGCACCTCAGCAGAGCTGTATATATAGCTCCTCCCTTCCCTCCCCCTCCAGTCATTCGACCGAAGTTAGGAAGAGAAAGGAGAAGCCAAAAGGTGCAGAGGTGACTGAAGTTTAATAAAAATAAGTACATACCTGTCTTAGAAATGACAGGGTGGGCCGTGGACTCGTCATATTGTAAAAGAAATAAATTTATCAGGTAAGCATAAATTTCCTTCTCTTTTACAAGATATGACTAGTCCACGGATTTCATCCTTACTTGTGGGATACAATACCAAAGCTACAGGACATGGATGAAAGGGAGGGACAAGACAGGAACCTAAATGGAAGGCACCACTGCTTGAAGAACCTTTCTCCCAAAAACAGCTTCAGAAGAAGCAAAAGTATCAAATTTGTAAAATTTGGAAAAAGTGTGAAGAGACGACCAAGTTGCAGCCTTGCAAATCTGTTCAACAGAAGCATAGTTTTTAAATGCCCATGAGGAAGCCACAAGCCCTGGTAGAATGAGCCGTAATTCTTTCAGGAGGCTGCTGTCCCACAGTCTCATATGCCAGACGGATGATACTCTTCAGCCAAAAAGAAAGAGGTAGCCGTAGCTTTCTGGCCCCTATGCTTTCCAGAAAAAACAACAAATAATGAAGATGATTGACGAAATTCCTTAGTCGCCTGCAAGTAAAACTTCAGGGCACGGACCACGTCCAAGTTATGCAACAGACGCACCTTCTTAGAAGAAGGGTTAGGACATAAAGAAGGAACAACAATTTCCTGATTAATATTCTTATTAGAAACAACCTTAGGAAGGAAACCAGGTTTGGTACGTAAAACCACCTTATCAGAATGGAAGATAAGATAAGGCGAGTCACATTGTAACGCTGAAAGCTTATGGTAGATCTTTCTAGTAACAATGTATCAATGACTGAATCAGAGAACCCCCGCTTAGATAAAATCAAGCGTTCAATCTCCAAGCAGTCAGTTGCAGAGAAACTAGATTTGGATGTTGGAAGGGTCCCTGAATGAGAAGGTCCTGCCTCGATGGAAGCTTCCACGGCGGCAGGGATGACATGTCCACTAGATCGGCATACCAAGTCCTGTGAGGCCACGCAGGCACGATTAGAATTACTGAAGCCCTCTCCTGTTATCTGAGCAATCACCCGGGGAAGGAGAGCAAACGGTGGAAACACATAAGCTAGGTTGAACGACCAAGGCACTGCCAAAGCATCTATCAGTTCGGCCTGAGGATCCCTTGACCTGGATCCGTATCTTGGGAGCTTGGCATTCTAATGAGATGCCATCAGATCCAATTCCGGTCTGCCCCATCTGAGGATCAGAGTGGCAAAGACCTCCGGATGGAGTTCACACTCCCCCGGATGAAATGTCTGTCTGCTTAAAAACTCCGCTTCCCAGTTGTCCACCACTCCTGGGATGTAAACTGCTGACAGATAGCAAGAGTGAGCCTCCGCCCACCAAATTATTTTGGATACTTCTGTCATTGCTAAGGAACTCCTTGTTCCTCCCTGATGATTGATGTAAGCCACAGTCGTGATGTTGTCCAACTGAAAGCGGATGAATTTGGCCGAAGCCAACTGAGGCCACACCTGAAGCGCATTGAATATTGCTCTCAATTCCAGAATATTGATTGGAAGAACAGACTCTGACTAAGTCCACACACCCTGAGCCTTCAGGGAATTCCAGACTGCACCCCAATCTAGTAGGCTGGCGTCCGTTGTCACTATAACACATGAGGGTCTGCGGAAGCATGTCCCTTGGGACAGATGATCCGGCGACAACCACCAAAGAAGAGAGTCTCCCGTCTCCTGATCCAGATCTATCTGAGGAGACAAATTTGCATAATCTCCATTACACTGCCTGAGCATGCTCAGTTGTAGCGGTCTGAGATGAAAACGAGGAAACGGAATGATGTCCATTGCCGCCACAATCAATCCAATTACCTCCATGCACTGAGCCACTGATGGCCGAGGATTGGACTGAAGAGCTTGGCATCATGTATTCAGAATCTTTAACTTTCTGACCTCCGTCAAGAAAATTTTCATAGAAATGGAATCTATTAGAGTTCCCAAGAAGGGAACCCTTGTCTGTGGAATTAATTAACTCGTTTCTAGATTCACCTTCCACCCGTGAGTCCTCAGAAAGGACAGAACCATGTCTGTATGAGACTTTGCCAGATGGCAAGACGCCTGGATCAGAATATCGTCCAGATAAGGCGCCACTGCAATGCCCCGCGGCCTGAGAACCGCCAGAAGTGACCCTAGAACCTTTATGAAGATCCTGGGTGCTGTGGCCAACCCGAAGGGAAGAGCCACAAACTGAAAATGTTTGTCCAGAAAGGCAAACCTTAGGAACTGGTGATGATCCTTGTGGATAAGAATATGAAGATATGCTTCCTTCAAGTTCACGGTAGTCATATATTGACCCTCCTGGATCAACAGTAGAATTGAAGAATAGTCTCTATCTTGAAGGATGGGACTTTGAGAAACTTGTTTAGACTTTTTAGATCTAAAATAGTTCGAAACGTGCCCTCTTTTTTGGGGACCACGAAAAGATTTAAGTAAAACCCCTGCCCCTGTTCCAGTATTGGAATGGGACGAATTACTCCCATAGTAGAGAGGTCTTTTACACAACGTAAGAACGCCTCTCTTTTTATCTGGTCTACAGACAATCATGAAAGAAGAAACCTTCCCCTTGGGAGAGAATTTTTTAATTCCAGTTGATACCCTTAGGACACGATTTCCAGTGTCCAAGGATCCTGAACATCTCTTACCCAAGCCTGGGCAAAGAGAGAAAGTCTGCCCCCTACTAGATCCGGTCCCGGATCGGGGGCCGCCCCTTCATGCTGTCTTGGTAGCAGCAGCGGGCTTCTTGGGTTGTTTACCCTTGTTCCAAGCCTGGTTGGGTCTCCAGACGGACTTGGCCTGAGCAAAATTCCCTTCCTGATTGGCTGAAGAAGAGGGGACTCCTTTAAAGTTCCGAAAGGAACGAAAATTATTTTGTTTACCCCTCAGTTTAGCAGTTCTATCCTGACCCTTACCTCCCATAATGTCAGAAATGATTTCTTTCAAGTCAGGCCCGAATAGGGTTCTTCCTTTGAAAGGAATAGCCAAAAGCTTTGACTTAGATGACACATCAGCAGACCATGATTTTAACCATAACGCTCTACGCGCTAAAATGGCAAATCCGGCATTCTTAGCTGCCAATTTGGCAATCTGAAAGGCGGCATCTGTAATAAAAGAATTAGCCAGCTTAAGAGCCTTAATTCTATCTAAAATATCCTCTAAAGGAGTCTCAGTCTTAAGAGACTCTTCTAAGGCATCAAACCAGAAGGCCGCCGCTGTGGTAACTGGTACAATGCAGGCCGTCGGCTGAATAAATAACTTTTTTCTTATCCATAGGGTCTTTGAAAGCACAACTGTCCTCAATAGGAACAGTTGTATGCTTAGCCAGGGTAGATATAGCTCCCTCCACCTTAGGGATTGTTTGCCAAGAATCCCGAACAGTGTCAGATATAGGATACATTTTCTTAAAATTAGGAGGTGAGAACAGGATACCCGGTCTGTCCTATTAACGAGTAATAATTTCCGAAATTCTCTTAGGAACCGGAGAAACATCAGAGTAAGCAGGCACCTCTAAGTATTTGTCCATCTTACACAATTTCTTTGGTGGTACCACAATAGAGTCGCAGTCATTCAGAGTCGCTAAAACCTCCCGAAGTAACAGGCGGAGGTGCTCAAGCTTAAATCTAAAGGACATGACGTCTGAGTCCGTCTGAGGCAACACACTTCCCGAATCAGAAAGTTCCCCCTCAGACAGAGGTTCCCTGACCCCCAATTCAGATCCCTGTGAGGGTACATCAGAAATAGCCAACAAAGCATCAGAGGTCTCAGTATTCAAATTGACCTCTGTCCTGCTGTCTCTGCCCTGTAACACTGGAAACTTAGATAAAACCTCTATAAGGGTAGATGACATAACTGCAGCCATATCCTGCCGAGGAAATGAAGTAGACGCGGTTGAAGAACCTGGCGTCGCTTGGGTGGGCGTTAAAGGTTGTGACGCTTGGGGAGAACTTAGCGGCATACCCTGATTCTCCTCAGACTGAGAATCATCCTTAGACACACTTTCCTTAAATAAAATCTGCTCTTTACATTGTAAGGCCCTTTCAGTACATGAGGGACAAAAAGTAAGAGGTGGTTCCACAATGGCATCTAAACACATGGAACAAGTAGCTTCCTCAAGTTCAGACATATTAGACTAGCAATAGCAATAATAGTTGTTCTTTACTTGATATATTGTACACTGAAGTCAAAACATATATTAAAAAATATTTGAACCAAAAAGGGTACTGCGCCTTTAAATAATAAAAGAGCAACAATTTTTCTGTTATTAGACAAAAAGACATTTTCAGCAATAAAAATTGCCCCTATGTGCCCAAATTAGTTTAACTATATTGCACCACTAGTTAGGACATATTATATATCAAATTATATCAACTTTGTCAGATTTATCATATACATCGTATTATCAAATTTGGCCCCTGCACCTCGCCACAGCTCTGCTGTGGCGCCTACCTGCCCCCAGATCACACTGAAGGAACGTTCGGGGGCCTCTCTGTCCTCTACAATTATCAAACAGAGCTAGGCCCCACCGGAGCCTCAGGATCTTGCTACCGATCTTGAAAACACACTGCGCGTCTGAGCGCGCAAAAATAGGCCCCGCCCACCGTGGGCATAACTCCTAGCCTACCGAGACCTGCATGGGTAGAGAGAAAAAAAAAAAAAACATGTCGGTCCTCCATATATCAGCCATGTGCCCCACAACATACACACTCTGCGCAATAAGCGCCTCTCAGTGCAAAACAAATCCTGTCAAGTCAGCACAGTATAACGAAAGTCTAACCGCATCTCCCAGCATCAGCCCACATAATAAATTTAAAGTGACATACCAGCACACTATTAAATAATCAAAATAACAGGGAATTCCAGGTACACCATTTTCCTATAGTGCATACTGATTACCCCTCCCCAGCTAGGGAATATTGTCAGCCTGTTCTGATGTATCAAGTCTCCCCAGAAACAAATGACTGAACATACCTCAAAGCTGCTTGTAGCATGACAATGTTCTCCACACTGAAGATTTTTCTTTACATTACCTTCAGCAGCTCTGTGGGAACCAGTATGGATCTTAGATAACGTTTGCTAAGATCATCAACATCAGGGCAGAAAAATAAAAGGTCTCCACTCCTCTTGGGGAGGTATAGACTGACCATTTCTCCCTGAGAAAAATAGTACCCACTGGCACCATTTTAAAATAAAAAACTTCTTGATTGAATAATCTAAACTAACACCTCACTTTACCTCTTCTTATCACTGACACAGGCAAAGAGAATGACTGGGGGGGGGGGAGGGAAGGGAGGAGCTATATATACAGCTCTGCTGGGGTGCTCTTTGCCACTTCCTGCTAACATGAGATTTAATCCCACAAGGATGAATTCTGTGGACTCGTCATATCTTGTAAAAGAAATTGAGGATTTTCTAATTCTAATAACTTGAAATGCACCCTGCTGACTTTTCAAAGCCACCCCTGATAGATACCTTTTGCTAATTGTCTTTTACTGATAACAGCAGCAAAATAATTTATATTAACAATGCAGAGACTAGACTTCTTGTCTGCAGACTGAATTTTAGATTGGCCCAAAAAGCAAATGGTGGGTTTAGTTTGCCTACTGAAAATCAATTGCAATAAAAAAAAAAAAAAAAAAAAAAAAAAAAAGATGTTGAGCGATATAGAGATATATATATATATATATATATATATATATAGATATATATATAGATATATATATATATATATATATAAAATACCAGGGACCTTTTGGAGCAGAGCCATGCCCATTTATGGAATTTATAGCCCCGCCCACTCCAATCCAACTCAAAACAAGCACATAAAATACTAGTAGTATACAGATTGCTTAAAGCAATAGGAAAAAACATAATTTATGCTTACCTGATAAATGTATTTCTCTTGTAGTGTATCCAGTCCACGGATCATCCATTACTTGTGGGATATTCTCCTTCCCAACAGGAAGTTGCAAGAGGATCACCCACAGCAGAGCTGCTATATAGCTCCTCCCCTCACTGCCATATCCAGTCATTCGACCGAAACAAGCCGAGAAAGGAGAAACCATAGGGTGCAGTGGTGACTGTAGTTTAATTTAAATTTAGACCTGCCTGAAAAGGACAGGGCGGGCCGTGGACTGGATACACTACAAGAGAAATAAATTTATCAGGTAAGCATAAATTATGTTTTCTCTTGTTAAGTGTATCCAGTCCACGGATCATCCATTACTTGTGGGATACCAATACCAAAGCTAAAGTACACGGATGATGGGAGGGACAAGGCAGGAACTTAAACGGAAGGAACCACTGCCTGTAGAACCTTTCTCCCAAAAACAGCCTCCAAAGAAGCAAAAGTATCAAATTTGGAAAATTTGGAAAAAGTATGAAGGGAAGACCAAGTTGCAGCCTTGCAAATCTGTTCAACAGAGGCCTCATTTTAAAGGCCCAGGTGGAAGCCACAGCTCTAGTAGAATGAGCTGTAATCCTTTCAGTAGGCTGCTGTCCAGCAGTCTCATAGGCTAAACGGATTATACTCCGAAGCCAAAAAGAAAGAGAGGTTGCCGAGGCCTTCTGACCTCTCCTCTGTCCAGAGTAAACAACAAACAGGCTAGATGTTTGGCTAAAATCTTTAGTAGCCTGTAAGTAAAACTTCAAGGCACGGACTATGTCTAGATTATGCAAAAGACGTTCCTTCTTTGAAGAAGGATTAGGACATAATGATGGAACAACAATCTTAGGTAAAAACCCAGGTTTTGTACGCAGAACAACTTTATCTGAATGAAAGATCAGATAAGGAGAATCACAATGTAAGGCAGATAACTCCGAGACTCTTCGAGCCGAGGAAATAGCCATCAGAAAAAGAACTTTCCATGAAAGAAGTTTGATATCAATAGAATGAAGGGGTTCAAACGGAACCCCTTGAAGAACTTTAAGAACCAATGGAGGAGCAACAGGTTCAAACACAGGCTTAATTCTAACTAAAGCCTGACAAAATGCCTGAACGTCTGGAACTTCTGCCAGACGCTTGTGTAAAAGAATAGACAGAGCAGAAATCTGTCCCTTTAAAGAACTAGCTGATAATCCTTTGTCCAAACCCTCTTGGAGGAAGGACAATATCCTAGGAATCCTAACCCTACTCCATGAGTAATTCTTGGATTCACACCAATGAAGATATTTATGCCATTTCTTGTGGTAAATTTTCCTGGCGACAGGCTTTCGTGCCTGTATTAAGGTATCAATTACTGACTCGGAGAAGCCACGCTTTGATAGGATCAAGCGTTCAATCTCCATGCAGTCAATCTCAGAGAAAGTAGATTTGGATGATTGAAAGGACCTTGTATTAGAAGGTCTTGTCTCAGAGGCAGAGTCCATGGTGGAAAGGATGACATGTCCACTAGGTCTGCATACCAGGTCCTGCGTGGCCACGCAGGTGCTATCAATATCACCGATGCTCTTTCCTGTTTGATTTTGGCAATCAGACGAGGGAGCAGAGGAAACTGTGGAAACACATAAGCCAGGTTGAAGAACCAAGGCGCTGCTAGAGCATCTATCAGTGCCGCTTCTGGGTCCCTGGACCTGGATCCGTAACAAGGAAGCTTGGCGTTCTGGCGAGACGCCATGGGATCCAATTCTGGTTTGCCCCAACGGAGAACCAATTGAACAAACACCTCCGGATGGAGTCCCCATTCCCCCGGATGAAAAGTCTGACGACTTAGAAAATCCTCCTCCCAGTTCTCTACACCTGGGATATGGATCGCTGACAGGTGGCAAGAGTGAGTCTCTGCCCAGTGAATTATCTTGGAGACTTCTGACATCGCTAGGGAACTCCTGGTTCCCCCTTGATGGTTGATGTAAGCCACAGTCGTGATGTTGTCCGACTGAAATCTGATGAACCTCAGTGTTGCTAGCTGAGGCCAAGCCAGAAGAGCATTGAATATTGCTCTTAACTCCAGAATATTTATTGGGAGGAGTTTCTCCTCCTGAGTCCATAAACCCTGAGCCTTCAGGGAGTTCCAGACTGCACCCCAACCTAGAAGGCTGGCATCTGTTGTTACAATTGTCCAATCTGGTCTGCGAAAGGTCATACCCTTGGACAGATGGGCCCGAGATAACCACCAGAGAAGATAATCTCTGGTTTCCTGATCCAGATTTAGTAGAGGGGACAAATCTGTGTAATCCGCATTCCACTGACTGAGCATGCATAATTGCAGCGGTCTGAGATGCAGGCGCGCGAATGGCACTATGTCCATCGCCACTACCATTAAGTCAATTACTTCCATGCACTGAGCCACTGTGGGGTGCGGAATGGAGTGAAGAACACGGCAAGCATTTAGAAGTTTTGATAACCTGGACTCCGTCAGGTAAATTTTCATTTCTACAGAATCTATTAGAGTCCCTAGGAAGGAAACCCTCGTGAGAGGAGATAGAGAACTCTTTTCTTCGTTCACTTTCCACCCATGCGACCTCAGGAATGCCAGAACTATCTCTGTATGAGATTTGGCAATTTGAAAGCTTCACGCCTGTATCAGGATATCGTCCAGGTAAGGAGCCACCGCTATGCCTCGCGGTCTTAGAACCGCCAGAAGTGAGCCCAGAACCTTTGTAAAAATTCTTGGGGCTGTAGCCAACCCGAATGGAAGAGCTACAAATTGGTAATGCCTGTCTAGAAAGGCAAACCTTAGGAACCGATGATGATCTTTGTGAATCGGTATGTGAAGGTAGGCATCCTTTAAGTCCACTGTGGTCATGTACTGACCCTCTTGGATCATGGGTAGGATGGTCCGAATAGTTTCCATTTTGAATGATGGAACTCTGAGGAATTTGTTTAAGATCTTTAGATCCAAGATTGGTCTGAAGGTTCCCTCTTTCTTGGGAACCACAAACAGATTTGAATAAAATCCCTGTCCTTGTTCCGGCCGCGGAACTGGATGGATCACCCCATTACTAGGAGGTCTTGCACACAGCTTAGGAATGCCTCTTTCTTTATCTGGTTTGATGATAACCTTGAAAGATGAAATCTCCCTTGTGGAGGAGAAGCTTTGAAGTCCAGAAGATATCCCTGAGATATGATCTCCAACGCCCAGGGATCCTGAACATCTCTTGCCCACGCCTGGGCGAAGAGAGAAAGTCTGCCCCCCACTAGATCCGTTTCCGGATAGGGGGCCGTTCCCCTTCATGCTGTCTTGGGGGCAGCAGCAGGCTTTCTGGCCTGCTTGCCCTTGTTCCAGGACTGGTTAGGTTTCCAGGCCTGTCTGGAATGAGCAACAGTTCCCTCTTGTTTTGAAGCGGAGGAAGTTGATGCTGCTCCTGCCTTGAAATATCAAAAGGCACGAAAATTAGACTGTTTGGCCTTTGATTTGGCCCTGTCCTGAGGAAGGGTATGACCCTTGCCTCCAGTAATGTCAGCAATAATTTCCTTCAAGCCAGGCCCGAATAAGGTCTGCCCCTTCAAAGGAATGTTGAGTAATTTAGACTTTGAAGTCACGTCAGCTGACCAGGATTTAAGCCATAGCGCCCTACGGGCCTGGATGGCGAATCCGGAATTCTTAGCCGTTAGTTTAGTCAAATGAACAATGGCATCAGAAACAAATGAGTTAGCTAGCTTAAGTGTTCTAAGCTTGTCAATAATTTCATTCAATGGAGCTGTCTGGATGGCCTCTTCCAGGGCCTCAAACCAGAATGCCGTCGCAGCAGTGACAGGCGCAATGCATGCAAGGGGCTGTAAAATAAAACCTTGTTGAATAAACATTTTCTTAAGGTAACCCTCCAATTTTTTATCCATTGGATCTGAAAAAGCACAACTGTCCTCAACCGGGATAGTGGTACGCTTTGCTAAAGTAGAAACTGCTCCCTCCACCTTAGGGACCGTCTGCCATAAGTCCCGTGTAGTGGCGTCTATTGGAAACATTTTTCTAAATATAGGAGGTGGGGAAAAGGGCACACCGGGTCTATCCCACTCCTTGCTAATAATTTCTGTAAGCCTTTTAGGTATAGGAAAAACGTCAGTACACACCGGCACCGCATAGTATCTATCCAGCCTACACAATTTCTCTGGAATTGCAACTGTGTTACAGTCATTCAGAGCAGCTAATACCTCCCCAAGCAATACACGGAGGTTCTCAAGCTTAAATTTAAAATTAGAAATCTCTGAATCAGGTTTCCCCGAGTCAGAGATGTCACCCACAGACTGAAGCTCTCCGTCCTCATGTTCTGCATACTGTGACGCAGTATCAGACATGGCTCTAACAGCATTTGCGCGCTCTGTATCTCTTCTAACCCAGAGCTATCGCGCTTGCCTCTTAATTCAGGCAATCTAGATAATACCTCTGACAGGGTATTATTCATGATTGCAGCCATGTCCTGCAAGGTAATCGCTATGGGCGTCCCTGATGTAATTGGCGCCATATTAGCGTGCATTCCCAGAGCGGGAGGCGAAGGGTCTGACACGTGGGGAGAGTTAGTCGGCATAACTTCCCCCTCGACAGAACCCTCTGGTGATAATTCTTTTATAGATAAAGACTGATCTTTACTGTTTAAGGTGAAATCAATACATTTAGTACTCATTCTCCTATGGGGCTCCACCATGGCTTTCAAACATAATGAACAAGTAGGTTCCTCTGTGTCAGACATGTTTAAACAGACTAGCAATGAGACTAGCAAGCTTGGAAAACACTTTAAAACAAGTTTACAAGCAATATAAAAAACGTTACTGCGCCTTTAAGAAACACAAATTTTGAAATAACAGTGAAAAAATGCACTTACACTAACAAAATTTTTACAGTGTATGTAATAAGTTAGCAGAGCATTGCACCCACTTGCAAATGGATGATTAACCCCTTAATACCAAAAACGGAATAACAAATGAAAAAAACGTTTTTAAACAGTCACAACTGCCACAGCTCTACTGTGGCTTTTTACCTCCCTCAATACGACTTTTGAAGCCTTTTGAGCCCTTCAGAGAAGTCCTGGATCATGCAGGAAGAAGCTGGATGTCTGTGTCTGTAATTTTTGCTGTGCAAAAAAACGCCCAAATAGGCCCCTCCCACTCATATTACAACAGTGGGAAGCCTCAGGGAACTGTTTCTAGGCAAAATTCAAGCCAGCCATGTGGAAAAAACTAGGCCCCAATAAGTTTTATCACCAAACATATGTATGTTTTAAAATACACTTTTATAAGAGTATGTATCTCTATTAATAAGCCTGATACCAGTCGCTATCACTGCATTTAAGGCTTTACTTACATTACTTCGGTATCAGCAGCATTTTCTAGCAAATTCCATCCCTAGAAAAATATTTTAACTGCACATACCTTATTACAGGAAAACCTGCACGCTATTCCCCCTCTGAAGTTACCTCACTCCTCAGAATATGTGAGAACAGCAAAGGATCTTAGTTACTTCTGCTAAGATCATAGAAAACGCAGGCAGATTCTTCTTCTAAATACTGCCTGAGATAAACAGTACACTCCGGTACCATTTAAAAATAAACTTTTTTTTTTTTTTTTTGTGTTTGAAAGTTTTTATTGAGGGAATAGCATTTACAAAGACAGCAAACCGCTTGCTCCAGCAAACTTATGACAATAGTAAACATACAAACAGTTAACAGACATGTGAAATACATAAGAGTATATAGGGGTAAGACCCCTAACCAGACTATTGAGTAGCATGTCCTAGGAGAAACAAAGTGCAGATGTTTAGAAATTGAGGAGCAAACCAACAAGCGCCCTCTTTTTCCCCCCAAAGTTATCTGAGGCCACTTTTGGACCCCAATAGAGTTACGTCACAAATCAGGGGGTTATTAAATGATACAGACCCTTTCGAGGCCTATACCAACTCGCTCCTTCATATGGCTGCTAGGACCCCAAAAGGGTCCGGGAAACTAGAAGTAAGATTAAAGGAGAAGGCAATCTGAGATAAAACAATATTGGAGATGTACACACCATGTATTATATCAGAGAAATAGGGTTACATTAACTGATATTATGGCTAGGTATTAATAAGTGAAAGGATATAGTCAATCATAAGAAAATTCAATCATATGGTACTGGGGCAGGAGCTAATATTTCACCCCTAAGGGACCTCGTGTATCTAGGTACTAGGTAAGGAAATCAATACCACTTGTTCTTTTTATATATAGTTCCTCGGGGTCATAAGCTGCAAAGAACATAGAAAACATGAAGGCTAGTTGCCCCGCCCCCCATATCTTTAGAGCATCCTTCCGGCTAATCAAACTTATACAGCGCCTATAAACCTAAGCCAATATCAATACACAATTTCATAGATAAACAGATTGCATTTTTTGAAGTACATAACAATAATCATAATACATCTTCCAATAGTGAGATCCGGAGAGCCATTCATACATACATGTAGGAACATACTATAACATGAGCTCTACAGACAGGACAGAGACTACCAAACTCTGTCAAATAGTAAGTATGGAGGGATGGTCAGTGATCCCCTACCATACACTTAAGGGGTGGGAGTAGAAGTGCAGAGAGGAAGTTTCTCATCTCCCACTGCATAAAGGGAGGAGGGGGGGGAGGAGGGGGGAAGGAGGGGGGAGGAGGGGGGAAAAGGAGGGGAAGGAGGGGGGGGGAGGGGGGGGAAGGAGGGGGGGGCGAGGAGGGGAAGGAGGGGGGGGGGGAGGAGGGGGGGGAAGAAGGGGGAGGAGAGGGGGGAAGGAGGGGGGGGGAGGAGTAATGGGCGACAGCTAGCGGTAATGTGCTGACTATCTTCTGGCCTAGGTCATGAACATTTCCATACTAGTTATACGGCTTATATATATATAAGGAGTGCATAGCTTTCTATAATGGGTGCATAGTTAGAGGCAGGAACAAGTAGTAGCACAACACAGTATATAGGCATCTAGGCGTTAACAAGTGTTATCTCTACATTATCGTAATATCCACCACCAGGAAAGTCAATCAAGTATACTGCGCGCCCACTAGTAACACTATTCTGCAATTTAGCTTCAGTACTATCAGGCTATGTGGGATGGTACCAGTAGGCAGGTGCTGCACTTTGTGCAAACTTGGTGAGAGAGACCTGTTTTCCATTAGATCCCATGGTTTCATACATGCAATGATTCCCCCAGCAGCAGATTCCAGTACATTCCCCTCTATAGACCTAACGTAATAAAGTGAGACCCTTTCCTTTCACATCCCTAGCTATTGAGTGTGCATTCAAATTTCAATCCATATATAAGATAAGTAACCAATACATAGAACATTCAGGTCATCTCTTTACATCCTAGATTCACGCACATGCTAATGAGAGTGGATACAAATTACAACATCTATATGTGAAAGGCAGCTTATACACATAAAAGGAGACAATTTCATGCTAAAGACAGAAATGCTTAAACATGAGCGTATTGATTAAGGCATGCAGTAGATTATAAAGTTTCCAATCCTGAAATGCGTAGGGAGCCCATCCAAGTTCAGACCTCGTGGCTTCATACAAACAGGCTCCCCACACATATGTACGCTACCCCCCACACTACAAACCCGTTCCATATATACAAACAATGGGTGCGTAACGGAGGCAAATTTGGAGGTATCCATCCTGACTGTTGCTTTATATATATGAGAGCAAAATCCTCCGCTTCAACTAAAGTAGCCAAGGCAACAGTTTTCAAGGCTCAGTGTGGTGTAAACGGCAGGGACCAAGAGATGTACTAGTCCCGAGCAGACCGCATCCCCGTTTGTGACCAATACCTCACCCGACTCCAACTGGATCATGGACGTCGGACAGCCAAGTGCCCCCAAGCAGTAAGATCCTAATCTGCAGGGCTGTGTCCAGATTTAAAGCGGCTGCGGGACTCAGGTCTGTAGAATGGCGGCAAACCGCTTTCTCCTTACTCACGTCGGCAGTGACATGACCGCGGGCGCTGGCCACACACCAACCCACATCTCCAGTAACCGTAACTGCTTCCGTTGTCTCACTGCAATAAGCGGGGGCTTCTTTGTTCACATGGATACTGTGC